>NC_073695.1:140634497-140715427 GCF_029784165.1 Wyeomyia smithii
GACTTTTCGCAAACTCGATTATAGCATCGAGCTGCTCAGACAGGGCCACTACCCTCGGTAGCGTGTCCCGCTGTCTTCCGACCGCCTTTAATAGCTGTGGACCAGCCACCGCGATGTCTTGCGTAGATCCGGTAGGCGTACTGCCTTTACCGTCTTCGCAGGCGACCTTCACTGCATCCGTCTCCACTTTTCTAGGCGGAGACCGCTGGATGCCACCTCGCGCAAATGGGTTTTCCAACCCATCTGCCCCCATCTCCAGAGTTTTGTTTTTCTGCATTCTTGTTAATTGGGTCCCCCTACCAGCCGCTATCCTTATCCATAATGGAGTAGTCGCCTAAATGGTCCCAAGGTAGTCTATGCCGGAGCAGTGAGGCCATGGCTAGGGGCGGCTGCCATAGCGCCTTATGGGCAACTATGACACCCCCGACCGGCGCAAGTCAGGAAAAGACATCTGATCCTACTCCTGCCTGGTTCCCACCAGGCAATGGACTCGGAACGTACTGGAAGGCCTGCCAGGTTTTACGGGACGGAGACCCCTGCACCGGTTGTAATCTCGCCGTTTCAAGCCGTTATCACACGACATTACTAAGGGAGCTCGGCGCAGGTGCCAGCCCAGAATCATGGTACGAAAACGAAATCCGACTCGTATCCTATAGTGATGCGACCAGTTGCCGTAATTGGGAACATTACTGGCATCAGTCCCAATGGGCGGTATAGTGCATTTGGGTGGTGGGAGCGGCACTACTCGCTCCGTCGGAGCTGCTTCCGGCCAGTGTGGCTTTTGCGAGAATTCAGCGGCCCAGTGCCTGAATCTCGCCACGACCTAGGCTAGCTCCCGCTGATGGTCCGGGACTGCTTGCTAGCAGTGAGCACTTCCGTGGCCTTCGGTGATCGCCAATTACCGACCCGTGGTGGCATACAGCTCTGCCAGTAAATATATATATATATATATATATATATATATATATATATATATATATATATATATATATATATATATATATATATATATATATATATATATATATATATATATATATATATATATATATATATATATATATATATATATATATATATATATATATATATATATATATTTTTTTTTTTTTTTTTTTTTTTTTTCATATACCGCACAAAAAATAAACCCAAAAAAAAGACGCACAAAATAAATTTCGCACAAACGTGAGCTTATCGTCAACCATAACCTCTAAGAGCTTCAAAATTCGCTTTGAGGTAATGGTGGTGCAGTCTTCGACTCTGACCACCGCCTGTTGCGCTGATTTACGGTTATTCACAACCGTGACCTCCGTCTTATGATGCGCTAGCTCCAGTTTCCTATGCACTAGTCTTCGACCTTGCGTATGCAGTGCGCGGCCTCCAACTCGACCTCTTCGATCGACTAGCCGTATGTAGGGTATAACCTACCAGGGAATTCTTCTGCTAAGTATCCCTGTACGCGCATTTGGCGAGGAATCAAACCACAAGATTAACGTGGACTAACTGACTTTATTTTCGTACATCACTACTTAAATATACCCTACCGGTAACTCAGAGAGAGAGAGAGAGACTTTCTCCACTTTCTGTTTACCTTACTAATCTCTTAACCTAATCTAGTACTGCTAAAGTACAGGCGGCGTTTTGTTTACAACACAAAAACTTGTTTATTTAGGTCGAGTTTGTTTGCCTGTGGCACAGCAGAAGGCTGCGCGAAGTTCTTTGTCACCTATGGCATAATCTGTTGATACATAGAGTGTTGACAGAGCCGTTCGCGGTCCTCTGTCAAGGGAACCAAATGTTTCGCCTGACTAAAGCATAGCAGAAGGCTATGCCCTCCTGGGAACAAAATTAAACTTTAATTATAAGGCTCGTGACGGAGCATTGGGTTCTTCGCAGGGTGTGACGTCACATCTGCCAGCCCGCCTAGTTGGCCATTATCTAGAAGAGACAATGGTCACACGGTCCGTCCTGACGGCCGATAGGTGTGTTTTTCTTCTTTTTTATTTCAATTATTCTCGCGTTTTTATACAACTATATACACCGTTGTTTTTTGACGTTCAATTTATGAGTTTCACTTAAAACGCAAGAGAGTGTCACTTTCCGGTAATGGTCTGGTAGCAGTTCGACATTCCCAATAACCGATGTTAGAAGGTGACTTTTCTCGCAATAAATACCCGGGTCGTGCTTCAGATATGGGAAATGCACGTGTAGGTGGTAAAATGTGGGTTGATAGTGAATGTAGATTCGTAGTTGATCAGCGTTAATTCCGTAACGTGTTTTAATTGCTTCAATGCCACGTGTTTGAATATTTTAAGCAATGGTAAATGAGTAGCGTTTAGATCCCGCAATGACTTGTTACCTCGCTGGCGCACTAAAGCGAGTAGATGAGGTTGTTCCAATGTTTTACCATCCCATTCTAAATCCGGCAACAATATTAAGCCAATTTCCTCTGACGGATCCTCGAAAACTATGCGATCCTTCTCTTTCCGATGCTCTAGTATATTGTAAAGCCACTCTAAGCTTAGCTGCTCCTTTTATATATGAGGCAATGCCACGGTTTGATAACATGGGCAGTTTCTTCTACCAAATATCTTTTTTGGGTGGAAAATTCCAAATATGCCTCTCAGTAGCGGGATATATGATTGTCACCTTGATTTGATTTACTTCCGGATCAGCAACGAAAAAAAAATTTTCATAGGTATCATTAACAAATTCCGTCCTCAGTTGGGACGTGGATGAGGAAAAACTTCTTTCGACGGCTGCTATAACACCAGTTGCACTACTTTGCACACTTTCACTGTTCTTTCGACAAGTTCGTCGTGACGTCGTCAGAATTAGCTTTCGTCACCGTGCTCGTTTGATGACGCTTATGATTTTTCAGCTGCCCCTCAGTGAAGGCCGTCTTTTCCAACACAATGATCGCGTAATCGTCACGCGATAGGCTTACAAAATGCCCCAACAGTGAAACGCTCTTGTGTGTACTGTTATTGTTCAGGATGCGAACAGGTACGAAGTCTGCCAAATCGTAGCTACGGCTGGTTGGATTGTTCACTCCATCCTTCACCATAGACACCCGCCGTTCAACTCCCCACGCAACCGTCTGCTTTCCTTTTCGCGCTGTACTGGGCATCATGGTATGCCCCATCTCAGCAGCCGTTGTATTAACCTCAGTCGTCTTCGATGATCGGGAACTTGTCAATTCTTAGATGCTAGCTGCCCTACTTAGCAAGTGGTGCATTTATTTTTTGCCATTCTTTCATCAATTTTTTTTTTCGTTATTATTTCCACTTGCTGTTTAAAACTAATTTCACACGCGTACGGGCCTCTTACATTTAATTTTTTTTGCTCTACGCTTCTACTTACAATCTATGCCCGTGTTTTCTCGGTTTTTGACAATAAGGTTACCGTCTTCCCCTACTGAATGTGTACAATATTTTTGGTGTTTAAATTCTGTTTATTCTTCCTATTACTTACACTTTTATGTCACAATCTCGTGTAATTTGGCTTTCGGAAACTGAATATATTTTTTCTTCTCATAACTACATGTTTTACCTTTATATATCTTCTTTCCTTTTCCTCATAACTTTTTCCCGTATATAACATAAATAACCCCCCTTTTATATAATAATATAAGTCTCATATCGACTCTCTTCGTTTTCAATTATCGACTCAATTTCAATTTTCGACTGACCTCTTTTTTCCAATTATCGATTCAATTTTTAATTTTTTACTGACCTCTTTTTTTCAATTAAAACGTATTCTTTGTTAAACATTGTCGTATGCCTTTTTCTCTAACGAAGGCATCTGCAACTCTATCTTTCTCGCTCGACTCCCTTGTTTTTCGTTAAGTTTTTTTTTCTCTTTTTTTGTGTCATTTTTTATACCGTCATACTTACGTTCTACTTACACTTCTCCGAAAATGCAGTTGCCTGCATCTACCTCTCCCCCTACCCTTCGAAGGTGCGTCTACCTGTTGCTAGTGATTCCTGAAAGATAAGAAGGTTAGGAAAGAAAATAGGGAAGAAAAACAATCTCACACTCTCACTCATTCTGGGCTAGCTACTCCCGTGTCTTGTTTCATTCACCTGCAGTCACCTCAATCGTTCCGGGTAAGCTATCCCCTTTGTTTACGTTCACCCACAATCTTATTAACTAATAGTGTAGTCAGAATCAGGAGCGCGACAGTCTTCCCCTTCGTTTGGTTGGTTCAGCCTTCTTTAAAAAAAAACTCTCCCTCTATTTCTAAGAATAATGTCCTTGTCGCTGTTAATTTTTTCTCGATCCCCGTTCCCAACGTTTTTTTTTCTCTTACGTCACCCTGTGGGACTGTTTAATTCCTCGCGCGGGGCCTTTGGTCGTGCCTCCGACTCGCGTTTGCTCAACACTAGCGACCTGCGCTTCCGTCGCTGCACCCCAGTGTAGCTTCGTTCGTCTCTTGTCATATCCAACCCTCTCATTCTCCCACGCTACCTCATAAGTGTGGTCTGTTGTCTTCATGTCTGTTTTCACGTCGGTGCTGTCACCTTGTGTTACCGGTCCGGTGAACTCCCTCGGCACCTCTTCCCTTAACACGATATTGTCCAATCTGATTATATCCCGCTTGCTTAGTCTTCTACGGCGTGGCGCCGGGTCCGTATCCCCTAATTCTACCTGTTTTTGCGGTGCATTCTTAATTATGGTACTGCGTGCGCAACACGCCACCCTGCCTTTGCAGAGGTACACGGCGAGTACATAAGCTGCCGCAATAGCTGACACGACTGGTATGCTCGTCCACGGATTTACCAGTGGGGCATACACTAAATTTGATAAACTCGGGACGTCCGATTTCACATCTTGCACATCGACTCCCAAGTCAAACAGTTTCTTCAGGTCCACATATGTGTAGACACTCTCGCTTCCCTTCCAACTCGGGAGCGCATCCCATTTTTCGTTTACCAGCTCCGTCACATTGTCGGGCAACAACGTGACATCTGCCTCACTCTCGAGGCTGGAGTCATAATATTCTAGTCTAACTACTTCGCTGGAGACCACCATGTGTGGTGTGAGACTGACCACCCCAGAGCCGTGTACTGTCTCCTGCGTGACATTACCCTCGATTTCAATCGTGATATTGATCTCCGCCGGAGCTAAGTATCTCCAAACGTTCCTTGCGCCGGTACTCAGCCACATCGTGTGGTCCGTTTGCAGCGCCCTTGTTTCGCACCGAGTTGCTGTATTTTCAAAAATTATCCCAACCGCACACCCCTGGTGTTTGTGTAAATTTATTTTTGGCTCCCTAATGTCGCATACTGCACCATTCATGAAGGTCGTACAAGCTGCATACTAAGCACTGGATATTAAAAACCCCCATGGATCATCATCTCTGGACATTACGATGTCCTTTTCAATATGCGATACTAAGATCGTCGTATTTATTAGACGCGGCAGGATCGCTACTCTGCGCGTCGTGTAATCACCCGTCCCTACCAGCGGGAGGGCTATCTCCAATTTAATCATTTTTGCGCCTATGAGCCTGCGCACGAGCCCCGCTCCGTTAAAAGATTCCACGACTATTCGGCCTTGTTGATCATGCTGAAACGAGACCCCTCTCAACGGTTCCTCCAGTGCGCTCAGCTTGCCTAGCAGCGCGCCGGGGGAAAATAATTTCTTCAGAATTTCTCCGCCGGAAGTGCGGTGAGACAATGCAGCTATGATTTCGTCTAGTTTCCGCTCCAGGCTTTGACCTAGATTGTCCAGCCAGAACCCCATTTCTAACAGTGTCGCCTCCAACACCACCATCCTACGGAAGTGGTTGGTGAAATTTGCGTTTTTCACCATTCTAGTCTTCATTTCTTCAAATTTCTTATGCATCGTCAGCATGTTCGTGTCCATGCTCAAAACGGACGTGTTTACAAATTCGTACGTTGCCCCCATCACGTCTGTCTGGTGCCCTATCGTTTGCTTCAAGTCTTCCTCATTCGACCTGAGTCTATCTAAGTCGTAGTCCAGTCTCGATCTGTCTGAGGAATCCATGGCTCCTAACGCGGACCATACGCTCCCCCCTACTCTGTTTTTGTCAAAAAAACCTAGGATATAACTATTCTTACTTGCAATTTCCTCTAACCGCCTATCCAGGTTCTGATTTGCCTGGGTACAGTGGATAGAGCTGATTAGTGATCCCAGCTCTCCACATGTCGCCCGGAATCTGTCCGCAGCATCTATAATGAACTCGTTTTCCGCCTCGATGCTGCTCAGCGAAATCGCTATCTCGAGCCTGTACATTCCTTTCACTACCATGGTGTCTGGTAACCTACTCACTTCAGCCTCCATGACCCCCGTGTGAACCGCCGTGCATATTGTTACAATTAATCTGCAAATCCAGCCCGAGAAACAACATAGAAAAAAGAAAACTGTAAAAAAAAAGAATTCCATTTCCTTTGTGCCCTCTTTATTTACATATAAACTTTCTTACATGCGTTCCCTACATGTCTTCGTATTACCGTAGCAATAATAAAAAAATAATAATAAAAAAAAACTAAGACCCAAAAAACAACTTCGCATATCGCAGCCGCTCTGGTGTTATCTGTAACTAACTCCAACGGTACGCCAAATTTGCAAATATAATTCTCTACAAAAGTCCTCGCTATCGTCTGGCTTTCTTGGTTTTCCATAGGTGCGACAGTTAAATATCTAGTTAGGTCGTCCTGCATGACCAGACCATAACGATTTCCTAAGTCGGATTCGGGTAACACCACGATATCCATATACAATTTTCAAACGGTTCTGATGCAGTCGTCGTGATCTGCATTGGGATCCTGTTCGACCTTCCAATCTTATTCTTTTGGCAGGAATCGCACTGCCGAACATAATTTTCAATATCCCGTCTCATATTCGGCCACTCAAACAGTGTACCGATCCACTGGCGCATTCGCCGCGCTCCGACGTGTCCTCCCAAGGGCGCGTCATGAAATTCCTTTAACACAACTGCCACCTGATCCGGCGCAACTGGCGTGCGCTCGCCATCGGCGTTGTAAAGCATAATATGTTTCTTTAGTTTTCCCCCAAAAACTGCAATATTTGTATAATTTCTCTCTGTTTAATTTTTCGAAATGAAATCACATGCACCGCTTCGGCTTCCCTTAATGCTTCCAAGCCAGTCTCAAACTGGCTTACAAGTTGATCAAAAAACTTACGACAATCTATAAACGAGTTTTCGCTGCCGTTCAATATGATCCCGGCCGTATTCTCATTTTTCAATATCAGTGCGTCACCCGTCGTGTAATCCTTCAACCTGTGTGGTAGGTCGTATAACGTCTTGAGTTCTCTGTACGCAGTCCGGCTATTTAAAATCACGAACCGTGTTTCAATATCTTTTTGATCAACGATTTTTTTCGAGATTTCCACCGTCTCGCTGGGGATTTGGTCCCGAGTTACTTCCTGCAGAAAGTCGTCATAAGAAACATTGACGAGTCGCTGCTCCTCCCCGCCATTTGTGACGTCCGCTACGTCTATGGCATTAAAATCCTGTATAGTGTCAATTAGTCTGTCCTGTGTGTCTTGTTGTTGCTCTTGTAGGCGCTTCTGCCGACGCGTAATCATGGCTATCTGCCTGTGGGGTGCACTTTCTTGCCCCTGACACGTCCCATCGGACGTCGTGATAGAAAGTCGGCGGCTATGTTCTCACACCCTTGTTTATACCTGATGGTGCACTCCAAACCCTGCAGCTTCAGTTTTAACCTTGTCAGCGTTGGAGACGTCTCTTTGAGTCTCCAGATCGCTATTAGTGGCCTATGGTCCGAATATACAATGAACCTCTGCCCACAAATGTAATGTTTGAAGTATTTCACGGCCCATACAATTGCCAGTAGTTCCTTTTCTATAATATGGTACCTTGTTTCTGCACCTACAAGCGCCCGGCTCGCGATGCGATCGGCCGGTGCATGGATTTTTCATTCGACAAGACGGCACCAGGAGCATAATTGCTGGCATCTGTCGTAATAACAAAAGTGTCTTGGTAATCCGGCTGGACTAAAACCGGCTCTGTTATCAGTGCGTTTCTCAGGAACTCGAATGCTTCCTGGCATTCCTTTCCCCACACAAATTTAACGTCTTTCTTCAGCAAGTCGTTCAACGGCTTTCGCTTCTCCGCGATGTTAGGGATAAATTTCCCGTAGAAATTCACAGTGCCCAAGAACGATCTTATACCTTTCACGTTGGTGGGCGGCTTAAGGCTCTGTATGGCCTGTATATTTGCATTAGTGGGTTTAATGCCCTTTTCACTAACGACATGTCCCAAGTATTCTATTTCTCTCTTCAGAAATTGGCATTTCGTTGGTTCAATTTTTAAGTTATGCTTACGTAGAGCCCGCAACACTTTACGCAAGTTGTCATTATGGTCGCCGATGGTGTCACCGGAAACTATAATATGATCGAGGTAAACAAATGCTTTCACATCCCCGATCTCAAACAAAACTGTATTCATCACCTTCTGAAAGGTTGACGGACTGTTTTTCAACCCCATCGGCATTCGTGTAAATTCGAAGTGGCCTTTGGGAGTGGAAAACGTAGTTTTAGCCGCATCTCGGCGGTCGATCGGGACTTGATAGAACCCCGATTTTAAATCAATTGAGGAAAAGTATTTTGCGTTGCCTACATTGTCCAATATCTCATTTATGAGAGGTATTGGGTAAACAAATGGTTTGGTGACTTCGTTCAAAGATCTGAAGTCGACCACAATACGATATCTTTTGTTACCGTCAGCATCCGGTTTTTTTGGTACGCATAATACTGGTGCATTCCAAGGGCTAGGATGGGTCTTTTAATGCCCTGCGCCCTCATTTCGTCGATTTCCTTATTTATATGCCTTTTTGTGGCCTCGGGAAATCTATACTGTCTCTTGTTGATCGGGACTTCCGATGACGTTTCGATTGTGTGTACTGCGGCATCGGTAATAGTTAACTTGTCGCCATCGAAAAAGAAAATATCCGAGTGGCTTTCTAATATGTCCTTAATTTTCTCAAATTCCATATCCTGCAGGTGCGCCAAATTCAACGTCTGTCGCAGCTTCCCAACGCGATCTGCACCCTCCACCTCGGGTACCAATTTGTGCTCGAGCAGATCACAATCGAGTCTCGAGTCTAAGTCTACTTCCGTAAATTTCAAATCATCGGCCCGAGCTGGCGTATTAACATCTAACTCGTCTTGGCTCGTGTTGCTCACTTCGTCATCTTTTTCTCTTAGTTCATTTTGAGTAAGTACTCTACTTCTGGCTGCCATCCATACATGCCGGTTTAGGACCTCTTCCTTGGGCATGCTCCATGGACTCAAGTCGTCCGGACCTCTATTACCGTGTTTCTTGAACACGATGTAATCAAAAGTATTTCCTATTTGCAGGGTGTTTTTTCAAAAATTCCACGCCGATTATACCATCCGCCGGTAAATCGTTCATCACGCGAAACTCTGTCGGGATCGTGAATTCTCCGACTATTAAGTCTAGTGTCACTGTCCCTAGGGTCTTCACGGTCCCTTGGCCAATACCTTCAAAGACATTGGCATTCTCCGCCTTAACAGGCTCATTCATCCATTTAACTTTATGCGCACTTAGCATATTCGCACACGCGCCCGTATCTTAAATAAAGTTAATTGTGCTCCGCACATCTTGTCGAACCAGCAGTGTGATCATTAGCCGCCTGCTAACATCGAAATAAACCCGCTTCGCCACACAAACACTATTATCTCTTATGTGGTTACATGCAGTTTCCCAGTCTGCTATTTCTATGTAACTGGGCTCATCCGTAAGTTGCCGCCAATCGGCATCCCGGCATAACTCCGCATGGTCATCGTTGAAGTATTCTTGTGCGAACGGGTCTTCTATGCCTCGTTTCTCGTCCCCACAAAAATTTACATCTCTCTTGCGGTGATTTATGCTGAAGATCCGCTTCGGAGAGTGGCCGCAAGTTTGGGTATTGTTCCGCCCACTTTGTCTATTGTGATAAAAATAATTAGAATGCCCCATGTGGGCGTTTTCGGTTACTTTTCCGAAACCTTCAACCATATTACTTATGCTACTATTCGTGTTTGAGAATTGACGGTGTACTCGGCTAGCATTGTCAACGAGTCCCCAGCAATCTAGTTTTTTGGCTGTTGGTAACCTTGGTTCATAGGCTGGCGACCGCATGAATCGTCGTACCTGCCGTTATTGTTGTTGTTATATCTGCCCCCGGGCGATCTGCCTCCAAAGTTACCTCTATTTTGTCCGTCGTCGTATTGGTCGTACTGGCGGTTGACATACCCAGCATTGTCGTATCCGCCGTTATGGTTATACCAATTTCCGCCCCCTGGCGACCTAACTCTGCCTCTACCGCCATTATTATTACGACTATCATAATATGCGTCATTGCGCTGGTCTTCATATCGGTTATTGCCATAACCGTCATATTCATGCCCATTCTGGTTGCTCTGTTGGCTGTTGTTGCGTACGCCGCCGTGTTGACCCTGCGACTCGGATCTGTAGACCAGGCCGTTCCAACGTGGCCTCTGTGAGTTATCGAAACGACCACTATTGCCCTGTTGATTGGCCTGATTATAGCCCTGGCCTCTTCTTCGATCTTGATTAGGCCAGCCTCCGTGCGGCTGACCCCCATAGTTATCGTTGTTTTGTTGTCGCTCGTAGCCTCTGCTTGCATTTTCTCTATAGGCGCGACCATTGCTATTCCCGTTATTGTTGTTATTATTACTATTGTTATAATTCTGACTCTTCGATTGGCGCATGTACCCGCGCTCATTACCGTTTCCCTCATAGTCAGTGCGTCTTTGATTATTGTTTGGCTGCTCGTCGCGGCCATTCCATTGCCTCCGACTCGGGTTTTGGTCTCCCATACGTGATCTGCCACCCGCTTGCCATCTCCTTCCGCTGCTCTCTTGCTGTTGGTCCAATAGGTCCAGAACCCGCATTGTCCTCTCTATACCGGCTAACTGGTCGCACTCTTCAACCCTTTTTTCTTGCCATGTCATAAGGCTCTGCAGGCTCAACTCCTGCTTCCCGCAAGCCATCTGTTTCAAGTTCTCGTTACTAAGTCCTCCTATGAAATGTATCCGAAGACTTTTCTCCATTACTGCTATGCCTGCTCCGTCTTCGTACGCGTACAATGCGTCCTGCATCTCCAGGGTCCTTTTCTTGTACGCCGAGAATTCCTCATTTATCCCTTGGCGCAAACCTTCTATCTTTTTGATTACCGACTCGATCGTTTCGCTCGTTCCAAATTCTGTAATCAGGTTTTCCTTAACTTCTTTCCACGTGTCCGCTCTTATATGGTGTAGTGCTGCAGCCGCTTTTCCTTTTAATTTCATAAGTACCACGTATACTAGTTGGTCCTCTGGTCCCTCTGCTGGAATTTTATCGGCAAAGTGCTGTATATGGAAAATAAATGCCTCCAGTTCATCCGCCGAACCTCTATTTTCCGGGATGCACTGGATCGCTCGATCGTGTGGGAATTCCGCCATATTTCTTTTCGTAATGGAGATCAAGTCCTTTGAATGCTTTTCGAAGCTAGAAGTATCTTGTGTATTTATCTTGTTTATTCGTTCGCTTTCTTTTAGAAACTCCGCCTCTAGCCTTTCTAGTTTCTCTAGCAGACCGGAACAATCCCGCTCCTTCTCCTTTTCTTTACCTTCTTCTACTTCGTCCGGTTCAACTAAGGTTGATGAAAATGGCGACTCGTTAAACGGTACGGACCGTTCCAGGTCGTTCAAATGCTCCTCTGAGAGCCCTGACGTTACTAGTTCCAGACAGTTTTCAGAGAATCTCCTAGACCTGTTTGCTTCTGGAACAATCGCCGAGTTGTCCAAGATCCTAAGAGCTAGACCCGCTTTCGTCTGAACAAGCGTGTATTGGTCGGTCAGTCTATTCCAGTGTTCCGATGGCACCTTAAAGTTTTCGTATCCTTTTAATATGTCCGTAAAGTAGTTGACGGCGTCGCTTATTAATTTCTTTCTATTCGTGACTGCTGCGCGCGTTCGCGGTCTATTGATGTTATTACTAAGATTATAATTTTCCTGGCACACAGAATCTTTCAATTCCTTTAATCTTGACATTGATGGGAGCCCCAATTATCAAGCCTTACATTCATTGTCTTTTTCCTCGCGCCTGCTCCCGCAAACTATTTTATCCACCCCAAATGCCGTCGGTCGTAACGTGAACCGAAATTGCGTTACGTGCCGATGGTTCTTTATATTGACGTTACCCGTTCTCCCCCCGATTTAATTCCCTATTGATTATTGATCTTATCCCGTTTTTGTTGCGTCACAGACCAAATTTTCGCAAAGTGCCGACGGCTATTTTTACCGACGGTACTTTTCGCCCCAATATTCAATTCACCTCTTATTTCTCTTGTACTCCTCTTCCCCGTAACGCTAGAGCGCTGGCTTTTTGTTACCCTTCTTTTTTTTGCTTATATGGCTACGGCGGCCATTAAAATTGTCTCGTATTTGTCAACATATATCACATATGCCCCGCCCATTTGCGACGCTTAGTTCCTGGTATGAAACTCTCACGTCCTCAATATTGACCTAAGCCTTTGTTGTGTATATTTTACTTTTTGTCACTCCACATGTGTCACCTTGACTTTGGAACTGCAGGCTTGACCAACAAACGTCGTTGAGTATTGTTGATACACGCGAGTGCCCCACGACTTGGTGAGCGCTGCAACTTTATGTGCTTAAAGAGAGGAAAACAAAACAAGACCCTCGCGCAGTTGAATACTGCTAATAGCGCGTGTCTCTCTCGCTCAGGTAGTTTGCCTCCCGGTTTGCCGCCTTAATCGTTGGGCAAGTGAACGAGAACCGCTAGCGTGCACTTTGTTGTGCCGAGAGCTTTATTGCTTGCTATTTGAAAAAATAAAATCACCCGCACAGCAGCGGCGTGAACTGATTGTTATACGAACTGGCCCAGTAAATCCAAATAATTATGGCCCAATGACAAACCTCGTTTTAATTATGGGAATAATTCGACACGAAGTATTTCACCTAATTGTAGTGTCGGAGGTAACTTATGCTTCTTAATGTGCGTCTTCCCGTCGTTCTCTCCTATCGTCACTAGCTCCGTAATGGCATATACTTGACTGAATTAATTCATAAATTCTCTTTCGTTGAACGATATATTACGTGTTCATTAGACAGCCATTCAATATGAATATTGCATGTCCCGTTGTTAAAAAAAAATATTCTCCTGTTTAAATTTCAGGTGCTTCTAACGTACCCTGATTATTTTTTACTGACTATGTGCGAAAATATTTAAACTTTTTCTTACTATGTGCTTCTGGGGGAAATTACACCCGCTATTTTTTTTTTATAAAAAACAACTCTATTCAGCTCTTGCAATATGCCGCACAGTAAAAAAAGGAAAAGACTCACTCACCCGAGTATCCTTGGAACAGAGCTGGTCATCGTCGTTGACATCTCTACTTCAATTTCCACTACTTAACTTTGGCACCTTCTTAATACGATAGTTGTCTGGCTATTCCAATATGTCTGGCTGTTCCAATATGTAGAGGCCGTAGAGGTGTTAATAAGTCACTTACTGCATGTGTTTCTTTTTTTTCCCGGCCGTTATCATTAACTGGCTAGTTGCGAGATTTTGCCTCTTTTTTTTTGGTCTTCTTCACTTAAGACATAAAAAAAACACAATAGGGCACTTTTAGTTTTTTCCGTTTTTTTACCACTTATTGAAAGATGGGGTTAGAATTAATTACTTGCAAAAACACTGTAATTGTTCACCGTTTTATCAAACCGACAGAACCGATTACCGTATGCGCATTCAACAAACCGTTCAAAACACAGAAAATGCTCACTTGATACTTATTAAAATCAGTTTCCGGCGTGGGACGACCGCTTGTCACCAAATGCGTTAACCACGAATGTCCTTGCAGGGTTTTTTTCCCGAACCGCCTTTTTTTTTTTTTTTTTTTTAAAGGTGGCGGGGAAATCTGCAAACAGACACCTGAGAAGAGAACTCAGGGTGTGGGGATGAGACTAGGGGAGAGATGCTGGGGTAGTTACACTCCCCCAGACACCTACTTATCCCTGTCCCGACCCACTAAAACCCCTCCAGTCTCCAGCCCTGGTCTTCCCGGAACGACGGTTAAGTATTACGTCGGGAAGTGGCTTTTGTGCGTGATGCACCCTCTTTACTCTTATAACCTCCTAGCTAACTACCTGGAGACTGGTAATTAGCTACCACTGGCGTGTTGGTGGTTGACCCGCCACACACGTTGCAGCTCCAGAACAATCTGAGAGGCGGCCGCACAGACCGCGTTCCAGATGTCCGGGTCGTCGCACATCCTCCGGACTAGATTGTCCGGAGTAGTGCCAGGCCCGCTCACAGCCATCATGTTGCTCCTCGCTCTTACGAAACGGGGGCATACGAAGAAGACGTGCTCAGCAGTCTCCTCCTCCTCCACGCACTCGGGACACATGGGGGACACCGCGTGTCCGAACCTGTGCAGATATTGCCTGAAACAACCATGGCCTGACAGGATTTGTGTCAGGTGGAAGTTCACTTCGCCATGTCGTCTCCCGACCCAGCCGGATATCTCCGGTATGAGTCGGTGCGTCCATCTGCCCTTTGTGGAATTAGACCATTCCCTCTGCCAACGGAGCATCGAGAATGACCTTCTGGTACCTCGTATGCCCCTTGTGTCACGTTGGTCGAAACACTCTCTGTCCTCCTTGATGGCGATGCTGATAGGCATCATGCCGGACAAGACACATATTGCATCGTATGACACCGTACGATACGCACTCGCAACTCTCAGGCACATGAGCCTGTAGGTACTTTCCAGTTTGCCACGGTAACTGTTAGTACCTAGCGCTCTGGACCACACTGGCCCACCATACCTAAGTATGGATGAAACCACGCTGGCAAGAAGTCTTCGCTTGCTGCCATAAACCGCTGAGCTATTGGACATCATACGAGATAGTGCTGCAATAGCCGATGAGGCCCTCTTACAGGCATAGTCGACGTGACTCCCGAACGTGAGCTTGTCGTCCACCATAACCCCCAAGAGCTTCAGGGATCGCTTCGAGGTGATGGTGCAGTCTCCGACTCTGACCACCGCCTGTTGCTCCGATTTACGGTTGTTCACAACCATGACCTCCGTCTTATGATGCGCGAGCTCCAGTTTCCTGGAGCGCATCCAGTCCTCGACCTTGCGTATACAGTGCGCGGCCGTCAACTCGACCTCCTCGATAGACTCGCCGTAAACCTCCAGCGTTATGTCGTCTGCAAAGCCGACGATCACAACCCCTACAGGGAACTTGAGTTTTAACACTCCGTCATACATGACATTCCACAACACCGGGCCCAGGATAGAACCTTGCGGAACTCCTGCGGTAATTGGGACGCACTTCTGACCCTCCTCTGTGTCGTAAACAAGTACTCGATTCTGGAAATAATTTTCCAGAATCTTGTACAGCGACACCGGTACATGGATGCTCCTGAGCGCGAGCGCTATGGAGTCCCAACTGGCACTATTGAACGCATTCTTCACGTCGAGCGTGACGATTGCGCAGTAGCGTATTCCCCTTCTCTTGCGCTGGATTGCTACCTCCGCCGTCTTGATGACGGAAGAGATTGCGTCCAGCGTGGACCTGCCCTTCCGGAAGCCGAACTGGTTACTTGCCAGACCGTGTACACCCTCCGTGTGCCTCACCAGTCTGTTGAGGATGATCCTCTCAAGCACCTTGCCCGCGGTGTCCAGCAGGCAGATAGGCCTATATGCCGATGGGTCCCCTGGCGGTTTCCCAGCCTTCGGCAATAAGACCAGTCTCTGCCGCTTCCACCTGTCCGGAAAGAGACAGTCATCCAGGCACCTCTGCATGACTGCCCTGAACAGCCCGGGGGCCGTTTTTATCGCCAGCCTGATCGCCAGGTTAGGGATACCATCCGGTCCCGGTGCCTTGCTCACCTTTAGGGATTTGGCGATCACGATGAGTTCCTCATTCGTAACCCTTGCCTCCTCCCCTGCCTCGACACGGCTGTCGTCGCTCACGGATTGGATGCTCGGCAGGTTGGCCGACCATCTCTGGTCTATGTCTGAGATACTGGAACGTCGGACGTGAGACTCGACCGCCGGAGGCCAAGGACTTGGCTCGTGGCGTGGAAAGAGTCCCTCGATGATACGCTCCAGCATCGCTGGTGATCGCTCTGCAGGCGCCAGCGCGCCTTTAGTCTTGGCCATTACGATCCTGTAGGCGTCACCCCACGGATTTGTATTGGCACTCGCACATAGCCTATCGAAGCAGGCCCTCTTGCTGGCCTTTATCGCACTCTTTAGCATCGATCTTGCCGAACTGAATGCTGCGCGGCGCTCTGTCCTCTCTTCTTCGTTTCGCGCACGCTGCATCCTCCGTCTTGCACGGAGGCACGCACTGCGAAGGTCGGCTATCGCGTCCGTCCACCAGTAAACCGGTGGCTTTCCATTCCTAGGTTGGCGAGTCCTAGGCATGGTGGCGTCGCACGCCCGCGATACCATAGCAACTAGTTGGTTAGCAGTCGGGCGAAGCCAACTGCCCCCCTCGCGCTCCCTTCTCATTGCCTCTTCGAATACCTCGGCATCAAAGTGCGATGTCTTCCACCCGCGAACGGTCGGAGTGTTGGCTCTACCCGTCGCTTGCCCCCTCTCGTTGTTGTCTACACTAAAACAGACCGCCTGGTGGTCGCTATTAGTGTAGCCATCGTCTACCCTCCAGTTCTTGATCAGTCCTGGGCTGGAGAACGTCACGTCGATGATCGACTCCGCACCATTTCTGCTAAATGTACTTTTGTTCCCAACGTTGGCCAGATCTAGGTTGAGCTTTGCAAAAGCCTCCAACAGGATCTGGCCCCTCTGGTTCGTGAAGCAACTTCCCCACTCAACAGCCCAAGCGTTGAAGTCGCCCGCCACCACCAACGGCGTTAGGCCCGTTAGCTCCATGGATAGGAGGTCGACCATCTGGATGAACCTTTCGGTAGACCAACGTGGCGGAGCATAGCAACTGCAGTAGAACACTCCGTTCACCTTAGCAACTACGTACCCTTCTTCTGAGGTTGAGACAACCTCCTGAACCGGGAACTTGCTCGTCGTACATATGGCCGCCAATCTGGACCTATCCGCAACCCAGTTACCGTTTCCTGGAGGGATGCGGTAGGGGTCCGATATGACGGCGATGTCCGACAACGACTCAGTGGCTGCTTGGTGTAGCAGCTGCTGAGCCGCGAAGCAATGGTTCAGGTTCAGTTGCGTCACCCTTACGCCCGTGGTTTCGCAGCCGGCTTACCGGCTGGGCACCTGGGGCCTCCCATAAAGTGTTTGGCGTCCCGTTTCCCGGAACATACCATGCACTTGGGAGACTCCCCACAGTCCTTTGCTTTATGGCCTGCACCTCCACATCGCCTGCACAGCTGGCTCCTATCGGGCCCCTTGCAGGTCCAGGACTTATGTCCGCCCTCGAAGCACCGGAAGCAAATGTCTGGTTGCTGTAGTATGCCCAGAGGACATACCGACCAGCCGACCTTCAACTTGCCCTCTTTCAGGGCCAGGTTAGCGTCCGCCGACGGTAGTCGGAAGGTAGCTACCTGGGTCCCCGCCGGACCTTTGCGGAGGCGGATTGACTCCTTAGCCACCTCCACCCCGCACTTCGCTTTAAGGGCTTGTGCAATGTCGCACCCCTCAGTGATTTCGTCCAGGTTTTTAAGCTGGAGAGTCACTTCTGAGGTGAGTGCCCGCACTTGCACCTCCTTCCCTAGGACCTTTTCAGCTACCGTTTTGTAGGTAGCCCCCTTGTTCTTGGCGTCCTTCCGGAGCTCAAGTATCATCTCGCCAGTGCGAGATCGGCGGATACTCCGCACATCCGCCCCCAGATCCTTGAGCTGGGTTTCCCCCCTCATCTTCTTCAAGACTTCTGAGTACTTCGACCCATCCGTCTTGAGTATGAGGGCATCACCCCTACTCCGCGCCTTTTTGACCTTTTTTGGTACTCTGGCTGCTCCGCCATCATGACGCGTCGCACCTTCCCGACGCTTCCTACCCTCTACGGTAGTCCAAGGATTGCCCGTAGCCTCCACCTGTGCCTTTTCCGCGGTGGACCTTGAACCGGTTGGCGTGTGTTCCCGTGGGAGTAGCACGACCAATCGTTTCTTGGTGTTCCCGGGGGCCGTTTCCCCCGGGGACTGCCTCGTTCGCTTAGCGACCTGCCCCGTGGAGCAGACCGACGCGAACGAGGGGGCGTCTGTCTGCACCTCTTTAGATGCAGTCGCCCTCCCGGTCCTGGCCGCTTTCTCGGCCGCCTTCACCCGAGCTACGAGTTCTTCGTGCTCCTTTCTGGCTTCATCAATGGTGCTCCGAAGCAGGAGGAGGCTCTGCTTCAGGTCGCCAGCGATGTTTCGCCTATTCGCCGAGAACTCGATTATGGCATCGAGTTGTTCAGACAGCGCCGCCACTCTTGGCCGCGTGTCCATGCACCTTTCGACGGCCTTGACTAGCAAGGGACCGTCCACCGAGATGTCTGGTGTGGACACCGACGGATTCGCCGTTTTTCCACCTCCAGACTTCGCCGCATCCGTCTCCGCCTTCTTCTGCGGAGACCGCTGGATGCCACCTCGTGCGAAGGGATTTGGTAACCCCTCCGCACCCGTCTCTTTTGGGTTCTTCGAGCTCATTTTTGTTAATTGGGTCCCCCTTCCAGCCGCTATCCTTGTCCATAGATGAGAAGTCGCTTGTATGGTCCCATGGTAATCTATGCCGAAGCAGTGAGGCCATGGGTAAGGGGGGTCGCCATAGTACCTTATGAGCACTATGACGCCCCCGCCCGCGTAAGTCAGGAAAGGGGCATCTTGTCCTAGGACTAGTTCCCCCCATCTGATCCTTCTCTGCCTGATTCCCACCAGGCAATGGACGCGGAACGTACTGGAAGGCCTGCCAGGTTTTACGGGACGGAGACCCCTGCACCGGGTACCATCTCGCCGTTTCAAGCCGCTGTCACGCGACTTTACTAAGGGAGCTCGATGCAGGTGCCAGCCCTTGGTCGTGGTTCCTTAGCGTATCCGACTCGAATCCGTTTCGTTCGCTGCCAGTTGCCATAATTAGGACCTTACTGGTGTCGGCCCCAATGGACGGGGGAGTGCATTTGGTTGATGGGAGCGGCACTACTCGCTCCGTCAGAGATGCTTCCGGGTAATTGTGGCATTTACGAGGAGTCGACGGCCCAGTGTCCGACCCTCACCACCCCTAAGCAATCTCCCGCTGCTGGTCCAGGGCTGTTGGGTACTGTCAGCGGTCGCCCTCATATAACGTGACCTCGGCGGTCGCCACGCGCCGACCCGTGGTGGCATGCAGCTCTGCCGAACCGCCTGTCACCAAATGTGTGTACTCCTATCCTCACGATTTTCTAATTGAATTTCAAGTCCACTCGGTCTTTATATCCACTCAGTCAGAACTAGCGTTTGTTTTTCTTTAGCTGTCACCACTCATGTAGGGTATAACCTACCAGGGAATTCTTCTACTAAGTATCCCTGTACGCGCATTTGGCGAGGAATCAAACCACAAGATTAACGTGGACTAACTGAATCTATTTTCGTACATCACTACTTAAATATACCCTACCGGTAACTCAGAGAGAGAGAGACTTTCTCCACTCTCTGTTTACCTTACTAATCTCTTAACCTAATCTAGTACTGCTAAAGTACAGGCGGCGCTTTGTTTACAACAAAAAAACTTGTTTATTTTGGTCGAGTTTGTTTGCCTGTGGCACAGCAGAAGGCTGCGCGAAGTTCTTTGTCACCTATGGCATAATCTGTTGATACATAGAGTGTTGACAGAGCCGTTCGCGGTCCTCTGTCAAGGGAACCAAATGTTTCTCCTGACTAAACCATAGCAGAAGGCTATGCCCTCCTGGGAACAAAATTAAACTTTAATTATAAGGCTCGTGACGGAGCATTGAATTCTTCGCAGGGTGTGACTAAACGTAGTCTGTGAAACCGACGATCGCAACCCCAGCAGGGAACTTTAGTTTCAACACTCCGTCATACATGACATTCCACAGTACCGGACCCAGGATGGAACCTTGCGGCACCACTGCGGTGATTGGGACGCACTTCTGACCCTCCTCCGTGTTGTAAACTAGTACTCGATTTTGGAAATAATAATTTTCCAAAATCATGTACAACGACACCGGTACGTGGGTGCTCCTAAGCGCGAGAACTATGGAGTCCCAACTGGCTCTGTTGAACGCATTCCTCACGTCGAGCGTGATGATTGCGTAGTATCGAATGCCCCAACTCTTACGCTGAAGTGCTACCTCTGCCGTCTTGGTGACACAGAGAATAGCATCCAGCGTGGAACCCTTTCCGGAAGCCGAACTGGTTACTTGCCAGACCGTTTATACCCTCTGTGTACTTCACCAGTCTGTTGAGGATGATCCTCTCAATCACCTTGCCCGCAGTGTCCAGCAGACAGATAGGTCTGTATGCCGATGGGTCCCCTGGCGGTTTCCCCGCCTTCGGTAACTGCACCAATCTCTGTCGCTTCCACCTGTTCGGAAAGAGGCAGTCATCCAGGCACTTCTGCATGACTTTTCGAAACAGGTCGGGGGCCACTTTTATGGCTGTCTTGATGGCCAAGTTCGTGATTCCATCTGGTCCCGGTGCCTTGCTCACATTCAGGGAGTTGGCGATCATGGTGAGTTCCTCATTCGTAACCCTTACCTCCTCCTCAACCTCGACAGGGCTGCTGTCGCTCACGGATTGGATGTCCGGCAGGTTGGCCGACCATCCCTGGTCTGTGTCTGAGATACTGGAACGTCGGACGTGAGACTCGGCAGCCGTAGGCCAAGGATTTGGCTCGTGGCGTGGAAAGAATCCCTTGATGATGCGCTCCAGCATCGCTGGTGATCGCTCCGCAGGCGCCAACACGCCTTTGGTCTTTGCCATTACGATCCTGTAGGCGTTACTCCACGGATTCGTATTGGCACTCGCACATAGCCTATCGAAGCAGGCCCTCTTGCCCGCCTTTATCGCACGCTTGAGCCCCAATCTTGCAGATCCGAATTCTGCACGGCGCTCTACTCTTTGTGCATCAATACGTGCACGTTGCAACATACGTCTTGCACGGAGGCACACACTGCGAAGGTCACCTATCGCGTCAGTCCACCAGTATACCGGTGACTTACCATTCCTAGGCCGTCGAGTCCTAGGCATGGTGGCGTCGCACGCCCATGATAATGTGGCAACTAATTGTTCAGCACTCGGGCGGAGCCAACTGCCCCCCTCGCGCTCTCTTTCATTGCCTCTACAAATACCTCGACATCTAAATGCGATGTCACCCACCCGCGGACGGACAGAGTATTCTACCCGTAGCATGCCGCCTCGCGTTATGAACTACGCTATAGCAGACCGACTGGTGGTCACTTTAGGTGTAGCCATCGTCTGCCCTCCAGTTCGCGATCAGTCCTGGGCTGGAGAACGTCACGTCGATGATCGACTCCGCACCATTTCTGCTGAATGTACACTTGGTTCCAACGTTGGCCAGATCTAGGTTGAGCTTTGCCAAAGCTTCCAACAAGTCCTGACCCCTCCGGTTCGTGCGGTGGCTTCCCCACTCAACAGCCCAAGCGTTGAAGTCGCCTGCCTTTACTAAGGGTGTTAGTCCCGTCAGCTCCATAGATAACAGGTCGACCATCTGGGTGAACCTTTCGATAGACCAACGCGGCGGAGCATAACAACTGCAGTAGAACACTCCGTCCACTTTACAACTGAGTATCCTTCATTTGAGGTTGACACAACCTCCTGAACCGGGAACTTGCAAGTCGTGCATATGGCGTACTGGACTTACCTGCAACCCAATTACCGTTTCAGGGAGTAATGCAGTAGGGGTCCGATACGATTGCGATGTCCAACCGCGACTCAGACGCTGCTTGGTATAGCAGCTGCTGTGCCGCATAGCAATGGTTCAGGTTCAATTGTGTCACCCTCACGCCCGTGGTTTCGTGGCCGCTTTACCGGCAGGGCACCGTGGGCCTCCCATAAAGTGTTTGGCGTTCCGTTTTCCAGTACATACCAAGCACTTGGGAGGCTCCTCGTAGACTTTAGCTTTACGACCAGCACCACCACACCGCCAACATAACTGGCTCCTATCGGGCCCCTTGCAGGTCCAGGACTTGTGTCCTCCCTCAAAACACCTGAAGCAAACATCCGGCTGCTGAAGTATGCTTTGGGGACATACTGACCAGCCAACCTTAAGTTTGGCTGTCTTCAGAGCCGGGTTTGCATAGGCCGATGCAAGCCGGAAAGTGGCCACCAGGGTCCCCGCTGGACCCTTGCGGAGGCGAATTGCCTCGGTGGCCACTTCCACTCCGCACTTATCCTTGAGGGCCTGTGCAATATCGCACCTCTCGTTGATTTCGTCCAGCTTTTTGAGCTGGAGAGTCACCTCTGGGATGAGTGCCCGAATTTGCACATCCTTTCCGAGGACCTTCTCGGCAACCGCCTTGTAGGAGGCACTTTTGCTTTTAGCATCCTTTCGGAGCTCAAGGATCATCTCACCGCTGCGAGATCGACGGATGGTCCGCACATCAGCTCCCAGATCCTTGAGCTGGGTTTCACCTCTCATTTGTTTGAAGACTTCAGAGTACTTGGACCCGTCTGTCTTGAGTATGAGGAAGTCACCCCTGCTCCGCGCCTTCTTGGCTTTCTGAGGTAGTTTTTTATCCTCTATTCCTTGGCGCTTCGTGCTACTTTGGCGCTTTTTCTCTCCTACGGTAACCCAAGGGGGTTCCATAGATGTGACTACGGTCGGTTCTTCAACGGACTTCGAACCCGCTGGTGTGCTGTCCCGCGGGTTCAGCACAACCAACCGTTTTTTCGTATTTGCCGGGGCCGCTTCCTCCGGAGACTGCCTCGTTCGTTTGGCAGCTGGCCCGGAGGCGCAGACCGCCGCAAATGTGTAGATATCCGTTTGAACCGACTTCGTCGCCCTCCTAGACACCTCCGTTTCGCCCTTCTCCTCGGATACAGCCCTTGCCATGAGTTCGGCATGATCTGTCATCGCAGCATTAGCCGAAGACCGAAGCATATATAATGCCTTCTTCAGGTACTTCGACGTATTGCTGCGACTTTTCGCAAACTCGATGATAACATCAAGCTGCTCTGACAGCGCTGCTACTCTTGGTAACGTATCCCGTTGTCTGCCATCCGTCTTGATTATTAGTGGGCCGGCCACTGGCATGTCCTGCGTAGTATCGGTAGGCGTACTGCCTATGCCGTGTTCGCAGGCGTCCTTTATTGCAACCGTTTCCGCCTTTCTCGGCGGTGACCTCTGGATGCCTCCTCGTGCAAATGGGTTTTTCAACCCATCTGCGCCCTTCTTTAAATTTGAATTATTCATTTTTGGTTAAATGGGTCCCCCTTCCAGCCGCTATCCTCATCCATAACAAAGGGAGCTCGGCAAAGGTGCCAGCCCAAAATCGTGGTACGAAAACGAAATCCTACTCGTATCATATAGTGTTGCGACCAGCTGCCGTAATTGGGAACTTACTGGCATCAATCCCAGTGGGCGAAATAGTGCATTTGGGTAGTGGGAGCGGCACTACTCGCTCCGTCAGAGCTGCTTCCACCCAAGTAACACACGTTGTTATAGAACAGTTGAGATAACTCCTCTAATACAACCTGCAGTTATAGATTTCAGTTGACATTACCTTTTCCATGACATCTCTGTCCGATAGCTCTTAAGGGTCCGAAGTTGGTTGGATGGACATCAGCCAACGGTGAAATAAAACGGCTTCCAGCCAAACGTATTTTTTCCAGCACTCGCGGGGAACGGATCTCACATCGGTGAAGAATACACTTTCTTTAATTTAAACCAACACCGTGCTAACACTATTATTTTATTAACTAATTACTTATTTCTAATGAACATATTGACGTTTATTTAATCGTGCCAGTAGCGGAAGAGAAGAAACAATCATCTGCGCTAAGCGCTTTTATAGACTCGAACCCGAGCCAAAATTAACCGCGAATTAGAATCGCAGCCAGTTGATGCAGTTCCTTCTGTCACTCGGTTGTCATGTTGATACTGAGCTACTTGCATCGCGCCGGGGGGAATATGCCCGCTCCAATAGGGTGGGTCACCAACATCCTCGCCCCCCTGAAACGTCCCGTGTTTCAGCCAACTAGTCGCTCTGCTTCAATTCATCGTCCTCTGTTGCCACCGGTAAGATGCATATTTTGTCCACCGGTCTATTTACTGTCCCGTTCGCCGTACGAAGGGTAACTACTCTAACCACCCCGTCTCGCCCTGGGTGGGTTTCAACGATTCGTGCCATTCTCCAACGTGTGGGTGGTAGGTTATCGTCCCGAATTACTACTAAGCTTCCCTGCGTGATTTCGACTGGCGGATTCCACCACTTTCCTCGTCCCTGAAGCTGATTAAGATATTCCGTTCTCCATCCACGCCAGAAATCTTGTAGCCTTTTTTGTGCCGCTTCCCACATGTTAAGCCTCCCATAATTTGTGTTGGTGTAGTCTGCTGATGGAAGTGATTGAAGCGCAGAACCTACTAGAAAGTGACCTGGTGTAAGCGGTTGCAGATCCTCGGGATCATCCGACATTTGAGTGAGCGGCCGTGAATTCAAGCAACTCTCGACTTGCGTCAAAAGCGTTGTCATATCCTCGTATGAGACTGTCGAGTTCCCAAGCACCTCGAGAAGATGTGTTTTCGCCGACCGTACAGCAGCGTCCCACAGGCCACCGAAATGTGGTGCTCCCGGTGGAATAAATTTCCACTGCATGCCCTCGTCCGCGCACTCCAAGGCAACTGTTTGATGATGCCTTTTAGTCTTTAGGTTGTTGAGAAGCTCCTTCATCTGGTTTATGGCTCCAATAAAGTTTGTTTGGCACACTTTCCTCGACGTGCGGTGAATCTTCGCAAAGCCTGGATGAATCGTGCCGTCGAAAGGTCTGTTCCTAGCTCCAAATGTATTACCTTCGTCGTGAAGCAGACAAAGACAGAAACATACGCCTTCATCGCATTGCGACGATATACTTGTTTATTATAAACTGGCCCAAAATAATCGACCCCTGTGGTCGAAAATGGTCTCGCTATCGTTACTCTCGTTGCCGGTAAGTCAGCCATAAACTGCTGAATCAATTTGGGTCGCATACGGTAGCACCGCATACACTGATGACAAACTGTTCTCGCTACATTTCTCCCGTCCAAATGCCAGTATTGAAGCCAAACAGTACTCATTAAAAATTGTGGACCAGCGTGCATAAGTTTCAGATGGTAGCATTGGCAGAGCAATTTGGTTAGCAAATGTTTTGAAGGAAGTACAATAGGGTGCTTTGCATCATCAGACTCTCTCGATTGCCCTAACCTCCCCCCGACCCTCAATAAACCATCTTCCGCAATGAAGGGATTGCACCAACGCAGGGGTGATGAACGTGGTACGCATTCTTTCTTCGCCATTGCCTTGAGCTCGTTGGGAAATGTTTCTGCTTGGACCCCTTGAATGACTTTGTATTCTGCCTGTCGGAGCTCTGCTGTTGTTAATGGTCCATCCTGTCGATTTTCTTTACTTCTCAGCCACCGATTGCTCAGGTATCGCCGCCAGTATGCCGTTCGTCGAACTAAAGCGTTGTAATTGGAAAACTGTGTTAAATGCCATCCAAAAAAGCTAGGATTTTGTGGAGCCACCGCCAATACCACATGTCTCTTCTCCTCTTCCAGGTTCTCAGGTGACAGCGTCTGTGGTTTCGGCCAATGTTGCGTACCTTTGGATAGCCATTCGGGTCCCATCCACCATGAGTTGTTGTTGATAATGTCTTCTGGCCTAACTCCTCTAGACACAAGATCAGCCGGATTATGTTCCCCGGGCACAGGATTCCAATGGCAGTTTTCAGTCAGCAATTGAATCTTAGACACGCGATTCGCCACAAACGTTGTCCAAGTTGAAGGTGTCGCAAGCAAGCAACTGTTGTTGAGTCAGTCCAAAAGAAAACTTCTGCCAAACACCTGACTGAGTCTTTCACCTTTGAAAACAATTCAGCTGCCATTAATGCACCCCGCAGTTCCAGTCTGGGGATCGATTGGGTTTTCAACGGTGCAACTCTGGCTTTTGACGATAAAAGTACAACCTTAATCCTACCGGAAGAATCTTCGGTACGCACGTACGCGCAGGCTCCGAAAGCCTTTTCAGAAGCATCCGAAAACATGTGTATTTGGATACAAATTGAATTGCATAGCATAACAAAACGGTCGATACGCAGATTATTCAAAAGCGGGATTTGTTGGTGAAATACCCGCCATTCTTCCTCAATCCTTGTTGGCAAGGGAGAGTCCCAAGAAATTTTATTCCCCTCTTGATCTTTCAACCGCCAAAGTAATTGCACAAAAATTTTAGCGCGAGTGATCACTGCTCCGATAAGTCCTAACGGGTCGAATAGAGTGGCTATTATTGAGAGAATTTTCCTTTTCGTAAAGTGTACGTCCGATGACAGAGGCGGTATGTTAAAGCAAAACCGAAAAACATCTGTCTTCGGCATCCAAATTAAACCCAAAGTTTTAATCATGGGATCATGGGTCTAGATTAATTCCATCGTCGACCTGTATAGAGAGGTCCTCTGCCGGTAAACCTTCCAGCACCGTCTCACAATTAGAAGCAAATTTCCGCAACCAAAATCCACCTCGACGTAATATTTCCTGCAACTGCACTCGTAGTTCTTTAGCTGTATCTGGATCGTTCGCACCTGTTATCACATCTTCCATATAACAATCCTCCTTAACTGATTTCGAGGCCAGTGGGAATCGGTGCTGCTCATCTGAAGCCAACTGCACAAGTACCCTGGTTGCCAAAAATGGTGCCGGCTTCGTGCCATACGTTACAGTCGCTAGTTCGTATATAGAAATTGGAACGTTAGGTGAGGGACGCCACGAAATGCACTGAAGCCGCCGATCCTCGGGGCGAATTTCGAGTTGCCGAAACATCTTTTCGATGTCGGCGACCACCATAATCTGACGTGTACGACTCCGAAGTATAGCACTGGGATAGCACCTCACTATCCCTCGGATAGGACACCGTGTATCGACCAGAACTTTGCCGTTGTGTAGTTTGTGTAAAATACTCCATGCACCTAGCCTCCTCGGGAGAGTGATTGTAATCTTGACCGATGTCTTTAGTTTCCCAAAACTTTTCCAGTAAAGTATCTAGCTTATTACTGATTGCGATGTCGCAAATTACAGACTTGATAGGACTATCCACCAAATATTTGCCCGTAACAACCCAGCCAAACACCGAATCCACCAGTGAAGGTAAGGTAAAAGTCGAAAAAGGCTTCAGCTCCCAATACCAAGTCAATTGAGCCACCTTTGAAAAATGTTGGATCTGCCAGTTCGATCCCGCTGGGTAGTTTCCATTTGTTTCTATCGACCGATGATGAAGTCATTTGTGCAGCGATTTTCGGGAGAATGTACATATCCATTGGCTGGGAGAAATCCGTAAAACTCGAACGTACTTTCACAGTAATTTTGCCCTGGGCCCTGGTAGCCAAACCTTGGATGCAAACGACTTCAACCATGCATCGGTGTTCCTTAACCGTAAGTAGTTTCCGCACTCTATTGCTGATCAAATTGCATTCAGCAGCACTGTCCAACAATGCTCTGGCATGAACCTGTTCACCTCGATCATCTTCCAGAGTGACAATCGCAGTGAGCAAAAATACACCCGTCGATGAACCAGCCGCTGCGTTGCAGGCTACCCTGCTAGTAGTCGCCAAGTTGACCACTTTGGATTCAGTTAGCTCCTCACCCGAAGCTGTCGGTGACGGTTTTGGTTCATTATTCACGTTCGGTTTTTCATCGGTTGGTTTACCCCTGAAGCACACTAGCGTGTGATGTTTCCCCTTGGATTGCTTACAAGTGAATTTGGAACTGCATTTACTCGCATGATGACCACGGCGAAAGCAATTTCGACACAGGGAACGATTTCTAAGTAGTGCATCTCGGTCGGAAACGATCATTTTTTGAAACGATGGGCATTGATAGAGAGGGTGATTCTCCGAGCAGCAAACACATTTACTGCTACCCGATGACTGTTGAATCGATGCACTGTATGCCTTAACCGAGGTTGGTCCCTTTGGATGTTTAGGCTGTGAATATTCTACCTTATGTTCATTGGACTTGATAGGCAATGATTCCAGAATTCTGACTCTACGTTGCAAAAACTCAAGCAGTTCCTTAAACGTATCCGATTCTTTAGACGAAGAAAATTCTTCCCATGCTCTACGCGTGCCATGATCCAAGCGCGAACATAGAAGATGAACCAATAGCATATCCTTATAATCAGCCTGTAGAGGGGTGACTTGATTCAGTGACTTAATAGTTTTTTCGAAAGTATCCAGAAGGTTATGTAACTCATTAGCCGATTCTCTCCTAACCGTTGGTAATTCGAAGAGAGCTTGAACCTGTCGTTTGCGGAGAACCTTCGTATTCGAATATCGCTTCGTTAGTACTTCCCACGCGACGGTATAATTTGCCTTAATGAGAGGGAGAGAATCTCTACCGATAGCGCTTCCCCTTCTAGCTGGCTACGCAAGTAGTGGAATCGCGAAACGTAAGCCACTCGTCTATTTTGCCACTGAATTTTGGAAGGCTAATTTGGGGCAACCGCACATGAGGGGTGGAGGTGGGGGAATTATCGAGAGAGCGAGTAGTCTGATTTAATATGGTTTGATCACAATCTTCCTTTTGCTTACCAATGAGAAATGTTTTTAGCTCGTAGAACCGATTTTCAAAGTCGATGCGACCCTTCACGAAACTGTCCGTATCGGCAATCGCTTCTTGGGGGGCTCAACGTCGTTAATAGCCTCGTTCATTCTGTCCCACATTCGATCTAGCTGCTCCAGTCGTACGTCGACCTCCGCCAATTTCGTATCATCCCGGTGCTATTCCATAAATCGATACATATTGCCGAAAGATGTCTGCAGTCCGCGTAGCTTCGTTTGCAGTGACTTCAGCTGCGGTGATTTGTGTTTAGCAGCAGGCATAGTGTGTTCCTCAAAAATGAGACCAAAGTAGCAAAGTTTGGGGGGGTTAAAGTATTTGGAGGGCCAATTACCTGATGGCTCTTGAATATGAGACTTTTTTTATACTAAAGATGCTCGAACAAACTCCAACTCAACCGATGGTCAGTTGTCGATCAGCTGATATTGATTGTACACGACTGGGAACGCGGGTATCCTCTCGTATCAATTTATTTCCAATTGCAGCTCGTTTCCTCCAGGTAAGTAAGTGTAGCACAGCGATGAGTTAATGCCAAAATCGAGTCGCGAAAACCTGGGTGTCCACAAAACGAAGGACCGCGAGCACTGGGATTTGGATTGTAGGTTATTGGAATCGCACTCACCGATTTTTACTGAGGAATTGGGCCTTGTATAAATAGTTCCGTGGGGTTTCCTCTAGTGAATAAACCGACGCCAATTAGAAAGATGGCGTCTCCTGCTGGGCAATCCGTAATTAGTTTTAACTTCCTTTAGCGATGACTGATGTCTCTTGGATTGGGTAATTGGGTTCCTTCATCCGGTTCGAAGGACCAGTTGTCCGATAGCTCTTAAGGGTCTGAAGTTGGTTGGATGGACATCAGCCAACGGTGAAATAAAACGGCTTCCAGCCAAACGTATTTTTTCCAGCACTCGCGGAGAACGGATCTCACATCGGTGAAGAATACACTTTCTTTAATTTAAACCAACACCGTGCTAACACTATTATTTTATTAACTATTTACTTAATTCTAATGAACATATTGACGTTTATTTAATCGCGCCAGTAGCGAAAGAGAAGAAACAATCATCTGCGCTAAGCGCTTTTATAGACTCGAACCCAAGCCAAAATAAACCGCGAATTAGAATCGCAGCCAGTTGATGCAGTTCCTTCGGTCACTCGGTTGTCATGTTGATACTGAGCTACTTGCATCGCGCCGGGGGGAATATGCCCGCTCCAATAGGGTGGGTCACCAACAATCTTTATCCCCAGAAAAGCGCAAAAATTAAAGGCTACTCGAACAAGTACTGGTACTTTATGAAGTATTATAAAAATTCATGAAAGCAAGCCAACATGTTAGACCGAAGCTGTAAAATACATCTCGAGTATCAATATGGTAGAAATACGTTGAAAATAGGTTATTTTTAAGTTGTACTTGTAATTGCTAACTAATCAAAACATCGTTGACGCAAGCATAAAACTTCAAAATAAAAATATCGCAGAACGACACTGATTTATATCAGGAACAATAATGGAAAAAATAGTGATTATGGCGTTTCGAATAATCAAATAAGAAACAAAAATAAATCAACCATTTGATGCTTTTAATACAAAGTTTTACGTGCGCGTCAAATCTCATGGTGAAACAATACGTTTTACTTCTGAAAAAATATGCGCCATTCATTGGATATGGTTTTCTATTTGTCAGTCGGTGGAAAATAAATCATGCATTACAGAATGTTCACTGATTTATTTCATTGCGAAGAGTCAGTTAACCCCACCACCGCATGGGCTTAGTTCGTAAACAACTATCTGGCATCTCTTTCTTACATGCGTAGTAAACCGCAATGTTCTTTTTTTTCCTTGGGAAGATCTACACTGTCCCAGTGTAATGAAGAAATTCGCGCATTCGTGGGTCAGAATTCACCATAACAAAGCGCATGCGCAAATGCGTTGCTATGACAACATTTACCCAGCGCATGCACAAATGTATTGTTACGCGCAGTGCAACTAGTTCGATGATCGTTTTTGTCAGTGGCACTTTTAATCAATTATAAATTGATGATGAAAAGCAATGTTCAACCTTTCAAAATTAAATGTTTCTGTCGCTTGAATATTAAAATTGTTTTCGCATAGTTTCAACGTTATCTAGACATAAAATAATTCAAAACTAGAAAACGTTGTTAGATATACGGTAACAAAAACTAGAGTGATATTGGTAGCACTGTTAGCGTTTTGTTTACCTTTTCATGGCGCATTTTGACCCATCTCGAATAGGTTTATTAAAATCGTTCAAATAATTTCATTAAAAATTTGATCAAGTAGTTTTACCTTGGTTTTCGAATACCAATAATAGGAAAAGTACTTCACAGGTACATAGTATTGTTATTAGGCGTATAACATTGAACGCGCGCGGCTGCCCCGGCTGGGCATTTCATTAGGGTTGCCACCTCTCCGGGTTTCACCCGAAGTCTCCGGGTTTGGGAGGTGATCTCTGGGTCTCCGGGTGAACGCGAATTTTCTCCGGGTCTTGGAGATAATTTCCGGGTGTTCTGGGTGAAAGCGAAATTTCTCTGAGCCAGCGAAATTATTTTCAACTTACTCTGGTAACGACATAAGTCATAAATTAAACAATTTATTTCCAAGTTCTACGCATTGCCGGAAAACTCAGAAAGTTAGCGAAGTTGTTTCGGCATTACTCCAAAAGTGAGCAACTTAGAGCGATTTTAATTCTTCATTCAAAAATCGAAGGACAATGATATAACATTTTAAAAAATCACGTTTTGCTCAGAAATTACTCTCTTTTAGCTAATATATAAAAATCAGAAATCCGTGAATAGCTAAACAACCCAATTTCATTGAAAAATTTTGCTGACATTGTCACCAAAATAACCGAATTCGATCGAGTGCTAAGGATTGCTAAAATGAATAAAGAAAGTAAATAGTGTAGAACATGTGGTGGAAATATATCAGAACATGCATGTTAATGCACCATACACCCCCCCCCCCCTCACGATATTTTGAAAATCTCCGGGCAAGATATCCCTATCACGTGGCAACCCTACATTTCATACATTCATACACAGTTTTTCTAATACATAGTGAAAACATCTGGAGGACAACTTTAAGACAAGTGTCATTTGTGTCATAGTTGTTGTTTGTTCAACTCATGTTATTGAAAAACATCTCCAAAACCAGGAAAAAATGAGTTTGTTTTCGAAATGTGGTTGAATTACTGATGAAAAACATCTCGCAAATGTTGTATTTTAAGTTGCTTTCTGTACTGTTTTGATAACATCATAAACACAAGTTACAGATAAGTAGCAGCAGTTGTTTTCGATAATATATTAAACACACTTATGCTATGAAATAACATCTCGAGAACAAGAATATAACAACACAAGTTTCAAATTGCGCTTATAGTATTCTTATATGACTACTGTCGTTGTGAATTATTTTCTAACATGTTTTGTGTGTTACTTGGGCGGACAGTGTAGCTTTTGCGAAATTCGGCGGCCCAGTGCCTGAGTCTCACCACGGTCTAGGCTAGCTCCCGCTGATGGTCCGGGACTGCAATATGTAGCTGACCCACGGCCGCGATGTGTTTCCGTCTACTAAATACTTTCCAGGACGTTATAACGAGTAGCTTAAGCGCCATCTCCGGAGAGGGCTACTCGTCGTGTTAAATTTTGCCCTGCACGAAACATAAACCTCAGGGCAGGTTGTTGAAGACTTGTCCCGAAACGACATAAAGGAACGGTAGCAATTGTTGAATGGAAGAATTACTCCGCCGCGCGTACGATAAAACCACTACTCCGTTTAGCCAAAAACAACCGTCTTATCGAAACACGAGTGTCCGAGAAATAAGCGGTATCATCACAGGCGGAACACTAACGCCAAATCTCTCTGTTGGGTAATAACTGTGTCCTTCGTTTGGCCTTCGATAGCCGCCTTGTTTCCTGGATTTGCTGGACCAATATTCCTCCTAATAGGGCGAAAGGCCTCCAGAGTGTCACCACCAAATTAAACACCGTGTAATTATAGAAACACTACACTGTATTGGCTACTCCTATATTTTAACATCTTAACTTCATAATTGTTCTAATATCTTAAATTAACAAATGAATTTTTAACGATGACCAATAGACTCGCATCTAGCGTGCGATTTCGACCGTTGATGGCAAGCGACTCATCTCCGTCCGATCGCACTCGCTCTTATCCAGCATCGATTTGTCCCGGCTGCACGAACAGACATACGGCCCATCGGCGAACGCACTCCTGCTTCGTGCGATGTTTCCTTATCGGTTATCAGTTTGGTTGATATTGGCTGCATACGTTCGGATATAACGATAGAGTGACCAAACATCCTCACCCGCCCTGAAGTAGTTAGACTTCTGAAAGAAAAGGAGAAACTGAACAGTCCCGTCGACGTACTGGCTGACATCATCATGTTGGAACGATTACTGGCATGACTCTTGATCTGTTCCCGTTGCATCTTCAACCTGCGGCAGGAAGCACAGTTTCTCCACTGGTCGAGTAAAAGATCCTGTAGCCGTTTTAACAGTGACCACTCGAACCACTTCATCCGTGCCAGGGTGCAGCTGACTGATTCGTCCCAGCTTCCATCGCATTGGAGGTTGATTTGCGTCCATAACAACAACCAGCCGACCGATTTCCACCTTTACCGGCCGCTCCCAATTTTTCGTCCTGCTTTGAAGCTGCACCAAATATTCCGATTTCCAGCGTTTCCAAAAGTCTTGCAACTGACGCTGGACCAATTGATACTGATTCAAACGATTCAATGGCACAGCACTATAGTCGGGTTCAGGAATGGCTTGAAGTGATCCGCCCGTTAAAAAATGCGCTGGAGTCAATGGTTCCAAATCCGTCGGATCATCCGATATTGGAGTTAGGGGCCTGGAGTTCAGACATGCCTCTACTTGCGTCAACAACGTGATAAAATCCTCCGTTGACACTGGGTTCCCACCTATAACACGTAACAAGTGGTACTTCGCTGAACGAACAGCCGCCTCCCAGAGGCCTCCGAAGCGCGGTGCCCCTGGGGGGTTAAAATGCCAATGAATGCCGTTTGCTGAGCACTCTCTGGCAACCGCTTGTTGATGTTGGGGGTCTTTTAACAAAGCAAATAGCTCTCTCAGTTGATTCCTAGCGCCGACAAAATTAGTCCCATTATCCGAATATATGTCTGACGATCTACCCCTCCTGACAAAAAATCTGCGTAACGCTTGCAGAAACCGTTCTGTTGAAAGGTCCGTCACATGCTCCATATGCACAGCCTTAGTGCTCATGCACACGAAAATTGACACGTAAGTCTTTATCGCGGTTTGTCGCCTGCCCGCTCGAACGTAAACTGGGCCGAAGTAATCCACTCCACATTTCGCAAATGGTCTTGATATTGTTACTCGCGCTGCTGGTAGTTCGCCCATTTGTTGTCTGAAAAGTTTCGGTTTTGCTCGAAAGCAGCGTTGGCACCGATGAATGATTTTCCTGGCCAAGTTCCGACCACCCAACGGCCAAAACCGTTGCCTCACAGTAGCTAGTAACAACTGAAGGCCTGCGTGCATCAAATTTTGGTGATAATGCAATAGTATAAGTTCTGTCAGCACATGCTTCGCTGGTAAAACCATGGGATGTTTAGCATCTGCCGGCTCTTGAGAATGTTCTAACCGCCCACCTATCCGTAGTATACCGTTTTCCGCTATCTTTGGATTAAACCATCTTAGTAAAGAATGACGTGAAACAGCCTCGCCCTTTCTTAGTCGTTTTAAATCCTCGGAGAACGCGTCCTGTTGGACCCTCCGAATATTGGCAAACTCTGCTTCTCTTAATTCCGCTGTTGTTATGAAACATCCATGTTCCCTTGGCATTGCCCTTGCCTTTAATCGCAAACAGTAAGCAGTTACTCGCAATAACCTGGTGTATGATGAAAATCTAGCAATGTACTCATGCATAAACCCATTCTCGTTGACTGCCACCACAGCAGCCGCAATTCGTCTTCCTTCTAGCGCTCCTTCCGAAAGATTTTCCTGCCCTTGGGGCCATTGGTCTTTTTCTTGTTTTAATCAATTTAGTCCCTCCCACCACAAACTGTTTTCAATTAATACTTCTGGCGTTACTCCACGCGAAATTAAGTCAGCCGGGTTGCTCAAGCCTGGTACATGATGCCAAGTGTGCTCCTCTGTTATGGCTTGGATTTTAGATACGCGATTTGCTATGTACGTAACCCAGGTTCCTGGGGAAGCTTGGATCCACCGTAGAACACAAGTGGAATCCGTCCAAAAATGCACTTCATAATCTGGTCCGATTGGTTCCGTCACCTTTTCCCATAATTCCGCAACAAGTCTAGCGCCACATAATTCGAGTCGCGGTAGGCTTTGAGTTTTTAATGGAGCTACCTTAGATTTAGCAGTAAGAAGCTTAACTGTGACCAACTGGTTTGCATCCATAGATCTTACGTACACACATCCACCGTATGCTCGTTCAGACGCATCAGAGAAACAGTGAATTTGAACTGATGCTGCTGCGGATGCAATTACGCATCTCGGAATGCGCAACTCATTTAATAAGGCCAACTGCTGATGGTAAATCCGCCAATCTGCCTCAAGAGTCTCGGTTGGAGGCGAGTCCCACTCCAATGCACGCCCATCCGTATTTTTCGCACTCCATAAACGTTGCATGAAAATTTTAGCCTTCGTAATCGTGGCTCCTAGGAGACCCAAAGGGTCAAACAACGATGCAATAATCGAAAGGACCTTCCTTTTGGTTAGTGTTTGATCTGGCGCCAGCTCGGGAATGACGAAACTAAACCTTAACGTGTCTGATTTTGGTAACGCCTCTGGGAGCGCCAAATTGTTTTTCGGAATATCCTTCAATACTGCTACACAGTTCGATGCCCATTTCCTCAATCGGAATCCTCCACTTTCCAGCATTGCATCCAGTTGCAATCGCAGCCTTGTAGCTGTTTCGACATCATCGGCGCCTGTAATCACATCGTCCATATAGACATCGTTTTCAATAACGTTTGCTGCCAGAGGATAACGTTCCGCTTCATCTATCGCTAGCTGCTTAAGTGTTCGCGTTGCTAAAAACGGTGCCGGTTTCGTACCGTATGTAACTGTCTTTAACTCATACGTTTCCACCTCATCTTCCTCTCTGAACTGCCATAAAATACTTTGGAGAGGAGCATCGGCTGGGTTTATTCTTATTTGCCGAAACATTTTTTCGACGTCCGAAACGAGCATGATTTGACGCATTCTGCAACGAAGAACAATTGATCGTAGATCCTGCTGGATAACCGGACCCACTAGTAGAGCCTCATTCACAGAAATCCCTGTAGAAGTCCTGCAGGACGCATCAAACACCACACGAAGCTTCGTAGTGGTGCTCTCCTCCTTCACAACTGGGTGGTGAGGCAGAAAACATCTTTTAATTCCGGGTGTGCCGTCATCAACAATTTTACACATGTGATCAAGTTCCAAATATTCTGAGATAAATTCGTGGTATTGTTTCCGTAAGTTTTCATCCCGAGATAATCGCCGTTCTAATCCGACAAAACGTTTAAGCGCAATGTCCTTAGATTCTCCCAACCGTGCCAAAATGTCTTCGTTTTTTGGAAGTGAAACTGTATATCGTCCATCCGACCCTCGGTGGACAGTGGTACTAAAATGCTCCTCACAACGCCTTTCTTCTGGGGAATAATTATGGGTATCTCCTACTTCCTCGCAGGACCAAAACCTTTCCATCATCTCCTCCAGTTTGTCAGATATCGCGATATTGCAGGTGATCTGCGTCGAATTAGTCAGTGTTGCAGCCTCTCCGGATACTATCCAACCAAAAACGGATTCTGTTAACCGTGGTAGTCCCTCTCCTAATGACATTGCCTTGCCAGTCCGAAAGAAGCCGAAGAACGATTGGATGCCAAGTATGATGTCCACACTATTCGAAACGAAGAATGACGGGTCCGCTAGTTCGATCTCTTGTGGTATAACCCATCCCATAGTCTGCACCGTTGCAGTAGGCAATTTTGATGTCAATTTTGGTAATACTAAGAAATCCATAACCTCGGTAAATGTTGAGTTTCGCGATCTGATGTTCACGCGGATCGTATGCTTCACCCTAACGGAAGCTGCACCAATTCCAACGACAGAGATTTCTACCCTTTCCTTGGCAACGTGCATTTGTTTGCACAATCTTTCCGAAACAAAATTGCATTCTGATCCTGAATCTAAAAGGGCGCGCGCTGTATGCCGCCCACCATGATCATCCTCGATGATAATTACCGCAGTAGCTAAAAGTACCCTTGAATCACGCTGCTGTGCAACATTGGCTGTTACCTTCACTGCAGCGACATTGCCGACCCTTGTATTCGGTTTCATTTCAGTCAGCGCCGCTTCCTTGCTTTGCTGGGTGGCCGATGTCTCTCCCACCTGAGAAGATTTATTACTGCTATCTGCTTCCGTCTTAAAACAAACCATTGTGTGATGCCGACCATTGCATCTTTTGCACGAAAATTTAGACGAACCATCCCTTGCCTGGTGACCCTTTCTGAAGCAATTTCTGCACAGCGAGTGTGTGCGCAATAATGTTTCCCGGCCAGCCGCTGCCATACGCTGAAACGTCGGACACAAATGTAACCAATGACTATCCGAGCATGCAAAGCATTTCGCAGTTGACGATTGTATCGCATTGTGACTGGCCCTTATGGTAAACGGCCTTTTCTTCGGCGCTGGTATTACTTCTGGTTTTGGATCAGTGTTTTTAGTGGGTATAGCATCTAATATCCGTATCCTACGGTGAAGAAATTCTGTTAAATCCTTGAGAGTGCCCTTTTCTTTAGTAGAAGACAGTTCCTCCCATCCCCTCCGGGTGTAGGTATCCAGCCTCGAGCTGAGAATCTCAATTAGCAAAAGATCCTTGTAGTCACCAGGTTCAATGACTTGATCCAAGGTTTGAGTGATTCTATCAACCCTTCCAGCAGCTTATGGAGTTCCGATGACGACTCTTTTGATATAACCGGCAGCTTAAAGAAAGCTTGCACTTGCCTCCGTTTAAGCAGTTTACTGTTGTTATATCGCTTGAGTAGCGTTTCCCAAGCGATAGTGTAGTTTCCCTTAGTTAGCTTCAATGGATCAATTAATGCCTTGGCTTCTCCCTCGAGACATCCCTTGAGATAGTGTAGCTTTTCCACTTCCGATAAATCAGCTTTCCAATGTATGAGTGACGTGAAAAGGTCTCTGAAGCTGAGCCATTCGTCAATATCGCCATCAAAGCTCTGCAATTTTATTTGCGGTAGCCGTACATGCTCTCCCGATGACACCAGTGTGGGTTCAGCTCCCCGAATGGTCTGTTCCGATGTACCAGGTTTCTCGACGCTCCTTGATCCGATCTATCAAAGATGCCTTCATCTCATAATACCGATCTTCGAAGAGTATCCTCTCTTTGGTAAGTGAATCTTCTTCTGATTCATATTCCTCGTGAGACTCTATCTCGTTGATGACGTCGCCAATTTTTTCCCAAAGATCATCTAAACGCCCAAGACGAACTGTTACCTGACTGGTCTTAGTGTTTGCATCCATCGCTTGGATGAATTTAGCAATGTTGGAAAGTGATGTTTGCAAGCCTCGGAGTTTTGTTAGTAAAGACTTCATCGATGTTGTCTTTTTCGCAGCTGCTGACGAAGCGGTCGAAGGCATGGTTGCGCTCAGATGAATAACCAGAAAAAATAGATGGATGTAGTGTTCCGAAAGTTTGTCTAGCTTCTACTAGACATATACTGTTCCAGCCTACCTGGGAAACTAATAACTGCGCCCCTCACAGGAATTAAAAACAGTATCGACGTGCCTGGGTGCATTCACCGTTATCACAGCGGAACAGTAAGTGCCTCAATAGTTTTCTCCGAACGAGTGGTCAGTTTGTACAATCAGGGGAAAGCAGCAATGTAGCATTCAACTAAACCCAACTTCAGCAGAACATATACTTATGCCTCACCTGGACAACTAATTACTTCGCCTGGACAAATTCAACTTCAACCGACAGAATATACTAGTCACCAGTAGCGTAGCTTAAGGGCATTCAGGGCTCCGATCCAAGGAACAATGCCACAAATTGTCGAACGGGAATTTTATTTTTAATGGCAGTATAAAAAAATAAGCCCCAGCTGGGCATATACCCAAAGGTAAATTTACCTGGGAGAAATAAATGTTGCGCGATGTCACTTCCGAGACCTTGCGGTTCCGATTGAAACGTTTGATTTCTCTCCGATTTTAACCAATAGGTAGCATGCATCCATGCAGCATGCAATTTTCCCCGATGTATTTTACCAATGCAGTGACCGATAGCGACGAAATGACGTGGGGATACGAAAATTGGTGTTAGAATCACAAAATAAATTGTCCATCGGCTGGACATAGACTATGCTCTTTACTAACCTGACCGGCCGTAGAGCATCACCAGTGACTCTATTGATGCGTTGCTATCCCCAGTAGTGGATTCCAAGCATTCTTTCCCTTCGATGATGGCGGATGATCAGCCTCGGTTGTTTCCGCGATGGCGTGGGTTGTAGTGAATCGTGTAGCGATGATGTTTCCGATAACCGTAATCTGGCCAAAGACCCTCCGTGCAAATCCGTGTCCCGAATCCTTGTAAAGCCAATCCGGTTCGAAGGACCAGCAATGTTGGGTAATAACTGTGTGCTTCGTTTGGCCTTCGATAGCCGCCTTGTTTCCTGGATTTGCTGGACCAATATTCCTCCTAATAGGGCGAAAGGCCTCCAGAGTGTCACCACCAAATTAAACACCGTGTTTTTTTTTTTTTTAAGGGGGGATTTGTTAGTAGCTTAAGTATTTATGATAAATATTAGTAAATAATGAGTATGTGTGTCCAATCACAAATGGTGACTTCTCAACACTGTTAGAAATTTGTAATTTTAATTGTTAGGATTTGTTTGCTTTCGCAATTAGGACTTATCATTCGTAGGGATTTAAACCTACTTGTCAGAAAAGGGGAAGTAAACTTACAACTAACTTAATTGCTACCTTATTGGCTATAAAGAGAGCTTATCGTAGCAATTGAGGATTGCAACGATTTTTGTCGAAAATTGTTAATAATTTTATTTGACATAACTTCTAATGGTTCAACACCAGTAAGTCTATGTAATTCGAGTGTACCAAACCAAGGAGGACGCTTCAAAATCATTTTCAGAATTTTATTCTGAATCCTTTGGAGCGTTTTCTTCCTTGTTGAACAGCAACTTGACCAGATCGGTACAGCATAAAGCATTGCTGGTCTAAAAATTTGTTTGTAAATCAAAAGTTTGTTCTTTAAACAAAGTTTAGAATTCCTGTTAATGAGAGGATATAAGCATCTCGTATATGCGATACACTTGGCTTGTATACTCTCAATGTGCTCTTTGAAAATAAGTTTTTTATCATAAATTAGTCCCAAGTACTTAACCTTGTCGGACCAACTTAAAATAACCCCATTCATCTTGACAACGTGATTATTGTTTGGCTTGAGGAAAGAAGCCCTAGGCTTATGCGGAAAAATTATCATTTGAGTTTTAGAAGCATTGGGAGAGATTTTCCACTTTTGCAAGTAGGAAGAAAAAATATCTAAACTTTTCTGCAATCGACTGCATATGACACGAAGACTTTTTCCTTTTACGGAAATGCTAGTGTCATCGCAGAACAATGACTTTGTGCATCCTGGAGGCAAATCAGGAAGATCTGAAGTGAATATGTTGTACAGGACTGGACCCAAGACTGAACCTTGAGGTACACCTGCTCTGACAGGAAATCTATCAGATTTTGAATTCTGATAGACAACCTGCAGAGTTCGATCAGTAAGATAATTTTTTAAAATTTTGATTAGGAAAATTGGAAAATTAAAAGTTTGCAATTTCGCAATCAAACCTTTATGCCAAACACTGTCGAATGCTTTTTCTATGTCTAAAAGAGCAGCTCCAGTAGAATAACCTTCAGATTTGTTAGCTCGTATCATATTAGTAACTCTGAGCAATTGATGAGTTGTGGAATGCCCATGGCGAAATCCAAACTGTTCATTTGCAAAAATTGAATTTTCGTTGATGTGTGACATCATTCTGTTAAGAATAACTCTCTCAAACAGTTTACTTATTGAAGAAAGCAAACTGATTGGTCGATAACTTGAAACTTCAGCTGGGTTCTTATCCGGTTTTAAAATGGGAGTAATTTTTGCATTTTTCCATAATTTGGGAAAATCTGCAATTTTGAAGCAGCAATTGAAAATTTTCACTAAAAAATCCATTGTGCTCTCAGGGAGATGTTTGATTAGTATATTAAAGATTCCATCGTCACCAGGTGCTTTCATATTTTTGAAATTTTTAATAATTGATTTAATCTCATTCAAGTTAGTTTCAATTATTTCTGCAGGTAAAAAATACTGGGAAGAAATTAAATCAAATTTACGTGTGACTTCATTTTCAATTGGACTCACAAAATTCAAATTTGAGTTATGAACACTCTCAAACTGCTGAGCAAGCCTTTGAGCCTTTTGTTCATTGGATACAAGAAAACGTTCACCATCTTTTAAAACTGGAATAGGCTTTGAAGGTTTCTCAAGAATCTTCGACAGCTTCCAAAAAGGTTTTGAATATGGTTTCAATTTTTCAACTTTAGTCTCAAAATTTTGATTCCTCAGAAGAGTAAATCTATGTTTAATCTCTTTCTGTAAATCTTTATAAATAGTTTTTAAAACAGGGTCACGAGAACGTTGATATTGACGTCTGCGGACATTTTTTAAACGAATTAGAGGTTGAAGATTTTCGTCAATTATTGGTGAATCAAATTTCACTTGAGCCTTTGGAACAGAATAATTGCTGGCATCAACAATTGCACATTTTAATGCTTCCAAAGCGGAATCAATATTCACTTCGTTTTGCAAATCAAGCTCATTATTGAAATTTCTCTCAATATAATTTTTGTATCTTTCCCAATTAGCTTTGTTATAATTAAAAACAGAGCTCATAGGGTTTAAAACTGATTCATGTGATAAAGAAAAAGTTATTGGAAGATGGTCAGAATCAAAGTCAGCATGTGTGATCAAATCACTACATACATGACTTTGATCTGTTAGCACCAAGTCAATTGTTGAAGGGTTTCTTACAAAAGAAAAGCATGTAGGACTATTCGGAGACAAAATAGAATAGTATCCTGAAGAACAATCATTGAATAAAATTTTGCCATTGGAATTACTTTGAGAATTATTCCATGAACGATGTTTAGCGTTAAAATCGCCGATTATAAAAAAATTCGAACGATTTCTGGTGAGTTTTTGTAAATCACCTTTAAAATAATTTTTGTGCTCGCGTGTGCATTGAAATGGTGAATTTGCTGCGGCAATAAATAAAATCCCAAGTTCAGTTAAAACTTCAATTCCCAAAGTTTCAATAACTTTCGTCTCAAGATGGGGAAGAGCACGATGTTTGATTCGGCGATGAATAACAATTGCAACTCCACCGCCGGAACCCTGAATCCTATCATATCTATGAACCACGTAATTGGGATCATATTTTAATTTTATGTTAGGTTTCAAAAATTTTTCAGTAATAATTGCAATATGCACATTATTTACTGTTAAAAATTAAAAAGCTCATTCTCATTGGCCTTCAATGAGCGAGCATTCCAATTTAATATTTTAATTGGTTTATTTAAAATCATTGCTAAATTTTAAATAAGAAACAATTTTAATAGTAAAATTTGTGCCTATTTGAATGGCTTCAAACATTGATTTTGCCTGCAACATGGCGTTCATAAAATCGAACATTGCCTGTTGCAAAAAAGAAAGTTTACCTGCCGTAATAGGCCCCAGGCAGTTGACATTAGAAAAAATATTTTCGGCAGCAATATTAGCTGGAGTAATAGGTGTACAATTATTTTCTAGCGTGTTTTGCTTACCCATATTAACGGTCATTTTCGAACTACCAACACTAGGCGGTATAATGTTCGAACTACCTGTAACCTGTGCATAAGTTAAACGGGTATGCAAAGGAGTAGGTAAACTATGCGGCACTGGTACGCTTGGAGAATTTTGTTTTGAAGTTGGTTTTAATTGAGAAATTGAATTTTGTTTACCTTGCCTTGCCTTAACAATTGCTAAACGGACTGGGCATTGATAAAAATTTGACATATGGTTGCCGTTACAATTCGCACAGCGAAAATTTTTACTCTCTTTCACAGGACATGTGTCCTTTTTGTGAGAAGAGTCTCCACAATTAAGACATTTTTGGTCCATGTTACAGAATTTGGAACCATGGCCATAACGTTGGCAAGTACGGCATTGGGTGATATGCTTTTCACCTCCGCCATACTTCCTATAAGTTTCCCACTTTACACGCACATTATACAAAGCATGTGCTTTTTCAAAAAATTTTAAGTTGTTAACCTCATTGCGGTTAAAATGAATTAAATAATTAACAAGGGAAATTCCAGTTCTCTGACTGTTTTCGCCTCGTGATTTTTGTTTCATTAGAATTACTTGGGTAGGGGCTATGCCAAGTAATTCTGTTAAAGTAAGTTTGATCTCATCAACGGTTTGATCGTTGGTGAGACCTTTCAAGACAACCTTGAACGGCTTGGCGTTCTTGGTGTCATATGTAAAAAATTTGTACATCTTGTCAGTTAAATACTGAACAAGACGATCACGACCCTTTACTGAGTCGGCTAATAAGCGGCATTCACCTCTACGGCCAATTTGATAGGTGACTTTAACGTCAAAAACAAACGTTGAAAGTTCCTTTTTGAATATATTAAATTCAGAAGAAAATTAAACACCGTGTAATTATAGAAACACTACACTGTATTGGCTACTCCTATATTTGAACATCTTAACTTCATAATTATTCTAATATCTTAAATTAACAAATGAATTTTTAACGATGACCAATAGACTCGCATCTAGTGTGCGATTTCGACCGTTGATGGCAAGCGACTCATCTCCGTCCGATCGCACTCGCTCTTATCCAGCATCGATTTGTCCCGGCTGCACGAACAGACATACGGCCCATCGGCGAACGCACTCCTGCTTCGTGCGATGTTTCCTTATCGGTTATCAGTTTGGTTGATATTGGCTGCATACGTTCGGATATAACGATAGAGTGACCAAACACTCTCTGTCGATTCAGCGGCAATAGTGGGGCTGTTTCCCGAGAGCCACCCGGAGTGAAATAAGAACGAACAACGAAAAAAAACTACACGTACGCGAATGTGAGAATTCTCCTAGAAAAGATTCCCCTGCTGCTCTGATTGGCGTTGTTGGCGTCGATCGATGATAAGCTTTGGCGTCACTCGATGATAGCGATGCCGTCGATCGGTGTGAAGCGATGGCGTTCTGTTGAACTGTCTCGACGGCGTCGTTTGTCGGCTGATCGCAAGTGCCGATGTTTAACCAAAGCAGCCCTTTTCAATCACGTCGTGGGTCAGCAACGTGAGGGTGGCAGCGTCGCGCCAGTGAGCGGCTAGTAAAGGCGAAAAAAAGCCCAAAAAAAAAGCCCACAACGGCTGATTTGGGTGCTTTTAGTATTCTTATATGACTACTGTCATTGTGAATTATTTTCTAACATGTTTTGTGTGTTACTTGGGCGGACAGTGTGACTTTTGCGAGAATTCGGCGGCCTAGTACCTGAGTCTCACCACGTATATGGTATCTCAGGTATATATATATATATACTAAGGTATACATATATATATATATATATATATATATATATATATATATATATATATATATATATATATATATATATGTATACCTTAGTATGTACCTTATATCGAAGTTTGCCTGTATACTATATATGTATATATATATATATATATATATATATATATATATATATATATATATATATATATATATATATATATATATATATATATATATATATATATATATACATATATAGTATACAGGCAAACTTCGATATAAGGTACATTTCGATTTTCAAGTTGTACTTTATATCGAATTGTACCTCATATCGAATCATGAAACATTTTCAACAATAGGGCTTCAAATAATTCATTTTGTTGTCATTTGTCTACGTATAGTTTATTTTGGAAATAAAATCCAACTAAAAGTGTGAACCAACTTGTTTCAAGTACAATTTGAAACACATAGTTTTTTTTGGCTTTCTAGGAAACTTTTAGCTTCGTGTGATAGTTTGTTTCAAAAACGTATTTCATCCAGGAAAAAAGAAAAAATCGAGTCGTTACGTTATTATCACTAATTTTTTTTCAACATTAATTTACATTCATACAGACTTTTTATTTAAACTGTTTTTTTCCTCTTTTTTTTTTCCTCATCTATAGTTTATTTGACACGGCACAAATGCAATTCAATGTTTAACGGCGCCAATTATATCTAGTAGCTTACTTTCTAAAGTATCTTAATAACTAAAAGCAAATTTTTATCCTCGCTGCCGACTACGAGCTGAAACTAAATCTAACTTAAGCTAGAATGTTTTGCATGAAAAGCACTGATTTGTTGTTTGATGGTTTTCCATCGCCATAGGTAAGCAGCATATTGAATATGTTCCGCTGCTGGGCCAAGATATTACGGACTGGCATATTGGGTTGTCTCCCTCGGGGCCTGAGAGTATCGTGCGGGTCTAGTTGCTGTTTCCGGATCCGGGGTCTTAACGTGCTCTTGTCGTTTGGTTGGATGCAGGCGGAAGGGGATAGGACTAAACTGGGGCGTGGATGGATTTCAGGAAAACGTATATAAGGGACATGTAGGATAGGTCACGGCTCGCCAAGACATCACGAACAGGAACAGCCGGCTGCCTACCTTCGGCCTGCAGGGAAGCTACTAATCTAGACCTGGCGTCACGGTGTACAGGGCATGACCAAACAACGTGCTCTATGTCGTGATAACCTTCACCACAGGCACAGATACCACTCTCCCCGAGCCCAACACGACGGAGATGCGCGTCAAATCTAAAGTGATTGGACATAAGCCGGGACATCACGCAAATGAAATCCCGACCTACATCCAACCCCTTGAACCACGGGTTCGTCGATACCTTGGGGATTATGGAATGTAACCACCTTCCCAGTTCCCCCTTGGTCCAAGAATTTTGCCAACTGATGATCGTATTCTGACGTACAAATGCGAAAAATTCATTAAAGGCAATTGGTCTTTCATAAATATCACCGTTTGTTGCGCCCACCTTAGCCAAAAAGTCCGCTTTCTCATGACCCGGTATCGAGCAGTGAGAAGGGACCCACGCTAAGGTAATCTGAGTAGATTTTTCGGATAAAGCACTCAGATGTTCCCGTATTTTCCCCAGGAAATACGGAGAGTGCTTAACATCTTTCATCGATCGGAGAGCCTCAATGGAACTGAGACTGTCCGTAAAGATGAAATAATGGTCCGTGGGCATTTTTTCGATAATCCCTAGGGTGTACTGAATTGCAGCCAATTCTGCGACGTAAACAGAAGCAGGATTATCGAGCTTATGGGAGACGGTTAAATTGTTATTGAAGATACCGAAGCCAGTGGACCCATCAAGAAGTGATCCGTCAGTGTAGTACATATTGTCGCAGTTGATGTTTCGATATTTATTGGAAAAAAATTTGGGGATCTGCTGCACGCGTAAATGATCCGGGATTCCACGAGTTTCTTCTATCATGGATGTATCGAAAAACACAGTAGAATCAGAAGTATTTGATAAGTCGACACGATTTGGAATATTCGAAGAAGGGTTAATATTTTGGGACATGTGATTGAAATACAATGTCATAAAACGGGTTTGAGAATTAAGTTCGATTAACCTTTCAAAATTTTCAATCACGGGACGGTTCAAGACCTCACATTTGATAAGAATACGAGAAGACAGGCTCCAGAAGCGGGTTTTCAATGGTAGTACTCCAGCTAAGACCTCCAAACTCATCGTATGGGTCGACTGCATGCAACCTAAGGCGATACGCAAACAACGATATTGTATTCGCTCCAGTTTGATCAAATGTGTGTTTGCTGCGGAGCGGAAGCAGAAACACCCGTATTCAATAACAGACAATATCGTTGTTTGGTAAAGCCTTATAAGGTCTCCTGGGTGGGCTCCCCACCATTGTCCGGTTATTGTACGAAGAAAATTCACTCTTTGTTGACATTTTTTCATCAGATACCTCACGTGACAACCCCAGGTGCCTTTAGAGTCGAACCAGACACCAAGATATTTGTGTACCAAAACCTGAGAAATCGTTTTACCCATTAATTGTGTTTGAAGCTGAGCAGGTTCATGCTTCCTAGAAAAAACTACTATCTCAGTCTTCTCCGGAGAGAATTCGATACCTAGCTGTAAAGCCCAAGCAGACAAATTGTCCAAATTGTATATATATATATATATATATATATATATATATATATATATATATATATATATATATATATATATATATATATATATATATATATATATATATATATATATATATATATATATATATATATATATATATATATATATATATATATATATATATATATATATATATATATATATATATACATATATAGTATACAGGCAAACTTCGATATAAGGTACATTTCGATTTTCAAGTTGTACTTTATATCGAATTGTACCTCATATCGAATCATGAAACATTTTCAACAATAGGGCTTCAAATAATTCATTTTGTTGTCATTTGTCTACGTATAGTTTATTTTGGAAATAAAATCCAACTAAAAGTGTGAACCAACTTGTTTCAAGTACAATTTGAAACACATAGTTTTTTTTGGCTTTCTAGGAAACTTTTAGCTTCGTGTGATAGTTTGTTTCAAAAACGTATTTCATCCAGGAAAAAAGAAAAAATCGAGTCGTTACGTTATTATCACTAATTTTTTTTCAACATTAATTTACATTCATACAGACTTTTTATTTAAACTGTTTTTTTCCTCTTTTTTTTTTTCCTCATCTATAGTTTATTTGACACGGCACAAATGCAATTCAATGTTTAACGGCGCCAATTATATCTAGTAGCTTACTTTCTAAAGTATCTTAATAACTAAAAGCAAATTTTTATCCTCGCTGCCGACTACGAGCTGAAACTAAATCTAACTTAAGCTAGAATGTTTTGCATGAAAAGCACTGATTTGTTGTTTGATGGTTTTCCATCGCCATAGGTAAGCAGCATATTGAATATGTTCCGCTGCTGGGCCAAGATATTACGGACTGGCATATTGGGTTGTCTCCCTCGGGGCCTGAGAGTATCGTGCGGGTCTAGTTGCTGTTTCCGGATCCGGGGTCTTAACGTGCTCTTGTCGTTTGGTTGGATGCAGGCGGAAGGGGATAGGACTAAACTGGGGCGTGGATGGATTTCAGGAAAACGTATATAAGGGACATGTAGGATAGGTCACGGCTCGCCAAGACATCACGAACAGGAACAGCCGGCTGCCTACCTTCGGCCTGCAGGGAAGCTACTAATCTAGACCTGGCGTCACGGTGTACAGGGCATGACCAAACAACGTGCTCTATGTCGTGATAACCTTCACCACAGGCACAGATACCACTCTCCCCGAGCCCAACACGACGGAGATGCGCGTCAAATCTAAAGTGATTGGACATAAGCCGGGACATCACGCAAATGAAATCCCGACCTACATCCAACCCCTTGAACCACGGGTTCGTCGATACCTTGGGGATTATGGAATGTAACCACCTTCCCAGTTCCCCCTTGGTCCAAGAATTTTGCCAACTGATGATCGTATTCTGACGTACAAATGCGAAAAATTCATTAAAGGCAATTGGTCTTTCATAAATATCACCGTTTGTTGCGCCCACCTTAGCCAAAAAGTCCGCTTTCTCATGACCCGGTATCGAGCAGTGAGAAGGGACCCACGCTAAGGTAATCTGAGTAGATTTTTCGGATAAAGCACTCAGATGTTCCCGTATTTTCCCCAGGAAATACGGAGAGTGCTTAACATCTTTCATCGATCGGAGAGCCTCAATGGAACTGAGACTGTCCGTAAAGATGAAATAATGGTCCGTGGGCATTTTTTCGATAATCCCTAGGGTGTACTGAATTGCAGCCAATTCTGCGACGTAAACAGAAGCAGGATTATCGAGCTTATGGGAGACGGTTAAATTGTTATTGAAGATACCGAAGCCAGTGGACCCATCAAGAAGTGATCCGTCAGTGTAGTACATATTGTCGCAGTTGATGTTTCGATATTTATTGGAAAAAAATTTGGGGATCTGCTGCACGCGTAAATGATCCGGGATTCCACGAGTTTCTTCTATCATGGATGTATCGAAAAACACAGTAGAATCAGAAGTATTTGATAAGTCGACACGATTTGGAATATTCGAAGAAGGGTTAATATTTTGGGACATGTGATTGAAATACAATGTCATAAAACGGGTTTGAGAATTAAGTTCGATTAACCTTTCAAAATTTTCAATCACGGGACGGTTCAAGACCTCACATTTGATAAGAATACGAGAAGACAGGCTCCAGAAGCGGGTTTTCAATGGTAGTACTCCAGCTAAGACCTCCAAACTCATCGTATGGGTCGACTGCATGCAACCTAAGGCGATACGCAAACAACGATATTGTATTCGCTCCAGTTTGATCAAATGTGTGTTTGCTGCGGAGCGGAAGCAGAAACACCCGTATTCAATAACAGACAATATCGTTGTTTGGTAAAGCCTTATAAGGTCTCCTGGGTGGGCTCCCCACCATTGTCCGGTTATTGTACGAAGAAAATTCACTCTTTGTTGACATTTTTTCATCAGATACCTCACGTGACAACCCCAGGTGCCTTTAGAGTCGAACCAGACACCAAGATATTTGTGTACCAAAACCTGAGAAATCGTTTTACCCATTAATTGTGTTTGAAGCTGAGCAGGTTCATGCTTCCTAGAAAAAACTACTATCTCAGTCTTCTCCGGAGAGAATTCGATACCTAGCTGTAAAGCCCAAGCAGACAAATTGTCCAAGGTATCTTGCAATGGTCCTTGCAAATCGGCAGCTTTGGCTCCTGTAACAGAGATTACACTGTCGTCTGCAAGTTGTCTTATCGTGCATGAGTTTGCCAGACATTCGTCGATGTCATTTACATAAAAGTTGTAAAGAAGGGGGCTTAAACATGAGCCCTGGGGAAGACCCATGTAGCTAATGCGAAAAGTTGCCAAATCGCCGTGCGTAAAATGCATGTGCTTTTCGGACAACAAATTGTGCAAAAAATTGTTCAAAATTGGAGAAAATCCTTGTCGGTGAAGTTTACCCGAAAGAATGTCAATAGAAACGGAATCAAAAGCCCCCTTAATGTCCAAGAACGCAGACGCCATTTGTTCTTTGCGAGCATACGCCAGCTGAATATCTGTTGAAAGCAACGCAAGACAATCATTCGTCCCTTTGGCACGGCGGAAGCCAAATTGAGTATCTGATAGTAGACCATTTGATTCGACCCAATGGTCTAAACGACGGAGTATCATTTTTTCCATCAATTTCCGGATACAGGATAGCATTGCAATCGGCCTATAAGAGTTGTGATCAGAAGCTGGTTTCTCTGGTTTTTGGATGGCGATCACCTTCACTTGCCTTCAATCCTGCGGTACAATGTTTTGCTCCAGGAACTTATTGAACAAGTTCAACAAGCGCCTCTTGGCATTGCCGGGTAGATTCTTCAACAAGTTGAATTTGATTCTATCTAACCCAGGCGCGTTATTGTTACAGGACAGGAGGGCAACTGAAAATTCTGCCATCGTAAAAGGTGATTCAATCACGTCGTGGCCCGGAGACGCATCGCGAACAATGTTTTGCTCAGGAACAGAGTCCGGACATACTTTCCTGGCAAAATCAAATATCCACCTACTTGAAGACTCCTCGCTTTCGTTGACCGCTACGCGATTCCGCATTCTTCGGGCTGTGTTCCAAAGAGTGCTCATTGATGTCTCCCTCGACGTCTCGTTCACGAACCGACGCCAATATCCGCGTTTCTTTGCCTTAGTCAAGCTTTTAAACTTGGTATCAAGCTCCGAATAACGTTTAAAGTCGTCGGCATCGTCTGTATCCCGGAAGGTCAGATACGCGTCGGATCTTTGCGTGCAGACATCGGAGCACTCTTGGTCCCACCACGGAGTGGGAGGCCGTTCTATGATCGTTACGCCGGGATATTTCTTCGTTTGGGCTTGCAACGCGGCGTCGAGAATCAAGCCCGCGAGGAGGTTGTATTCTTCAAGTGGTGGATGATGTTGAATCGACTCGACCGCTTTTGAAATCATTTCCTCGTATAACTTCCAATCGACATTCCGTGTGAGGTCATACGGAATGTCAATTGGTCGCATGCGAGTTGACCCGTTATTAATTGAAATAAGAATAGGCAAATGGTCGCTACCGTGAGGATCAAGGATTACCTTCCATGTGCAATCCAACCGTAGCGACGTCGAACATAAGGATAGATCCAAAGCGCTTGGGCGCGCTGGAGGTTTCGGGATACGTGTCATTTCACCATTGTTTAAAATAGTCATGTCGAAGTCATCGCAAAGGTTATAGATTAAAGAGGAGCGGTTATCATTGTATGGGGAACCCCAAGCCACGCCATGAGAGTTGAAGTCTCCCAAAATCAAACGTGGCGAGGGAAGAAGTTCTATTAAATCAAAGAGCAGCCGTTGCCCAACCTGTGCTCTGGGAGGAATATATATATTGAGGCAATACAAAGCTCTTTACCTTGTATTGTCATTTGACATGCGACAACTTCGATGCCTGGAATCGAGGGGAGGTTAATACGATAGAAAGAATAGCACGTTTTAATCCCTAAAAGTACTCCTCCATATGGGGTGTCTCGATCAAGGCGAATAATATTAAAATCATGGAAGTTGAGATCAATATTTGAAGTGAGCCAAGTTTCACAAAGGAAAAATGCATCGCATTTGTTTTTATTTATCAAAACTTTAAACGAATCAATTTTTGGTAAAATACTTCTACAATTCCACTGTAACACAGAGATAGAATCCTTCATATACGCAGTTGAATTAGGCATCGAAGGATACAATCGCTGCAAGGAGGGGCCATTGGGCAGTCAACTGCTTCAAAAATGATCTAACTGTTGGGAGGAATGCTGTAAGAAAAATTTTAATTGGATCGGGTACATTGAAATTTTCAAAAATCCAGTCCACAATGTCAGAAAATTTCACTAATCCAGAGTTTGTTTCCTCAACTGGATGTGCAAAAGGAACAACTGGGGTTTTAGATGTTCCTGGCAGTGCTGGGAACTCCTTCTGGGACTTTAAATTTGCAAGCCCAGGAGGAGTTTGCTTCGGTTTTTCCGCAGCACTGTTTGGTTTGTTCGTACTTTTCATTACACTTTGGGAAATCTTAGGACCTTTACGGGGAAGTTTAGGAGAAGAAACATTTTTCCTCTTCCTAGACTCCCCAGGATTGGCATAAGATGTTCCCGCTGATGAATCGTCAGAATCGGTTTCATCAGAGGGCAACAGATCAAAGGGGTTCGATGTTATGGTAGAAGTGGTCACGGTCTTCTTCAGCATCTCAGCGTAAGAACGCTTTGAACGCTCCTTAAGTGACCGCTTGATTTTATCTCTGCGCTGCATGTACACCGGGCATGTGGAGAGCTCATGCTGGTTTTCCCCACAGTGAATACGTTTTTCAGCATTAACACTGCAAGAAACTTCCGCATGAGTCTCCCCACACTTGCTACATCGTGCCTTATTGCAGCAGTAGGCGGCTGTGTGGCCTAACTGCTTGCAATTGGTGCAATTCATAACACGGGGTACATACAATCGCACAGGCAGACGAACCCGGTCGATCGAGACGTGGCTAGGGAGTGCAGATCCGGCAAACGTAACGCGAAACGAGTCTGACGGAGTGTAAACTTTTTTACCGCCGACGAGAGACATGGACCGCAATTGCTTACAATCCAAAATCTTCGCCTGTGTTTCGGTATTTTTGAAGCAACCGGTTGCGCTTTTTAGGATACACTCGACAGACAGACTCGAATCGGTTATGACACCGTCGATCTCCACGTCTCGTGCGGATATGTAGACGCGATACTCGCGTGTGAAGAGCTCAGAGCAAGCGATAGCATTGGCCTGTGCCAGATCACTGACCACGACACGGAGCTTGTTAGGTCGGACCTTGGAAATTTCGGTCACGGCCTTCGTCAGGTCTTTAGCAATTTGCAGTATGTTTAAACGCTTTGAATTCACTCCTGCCTTTGGACGAAAATAAACAGTATAGCTGCCCTGTTGAGATCCGTCCGGGTAAAGCCTGGGGCGAGGGGGGACTGGAGAATGAACAGGGGAGGGGGTAACAGAAGGGTCAGGGTCAGGGGGGTTCGGGGATGGTGGCACGGGAGGCGAGGGATCTATATCCATTGCGCTAAATGTAGCGCACTAGCGCCGACAAGAACACGTACCTCTTTACTTCTTCCTTCCAGCAGTGGTTGTCCGATCGTTCGAAGCTGCACCCAAAGCAGCCAGCAGCACCAGTACAGCAGCACCAATACAGCCACCAGCAGTGAGCCGGGTGTGAGATCACTCAGCACAGCGACACGGACTCGACTGTCAACTGATGGGCTTGGATTAAAAAGATCTATTCACGGTGCACAGATCAAAACTGCAGCTGGTATTTTGCACCAATACAGCCAAAGTTGTGAGCCGGGTACAGAACGTATCGACACAACTCACAATCTAGTTGGCCTTTAGCGCGAATAATACACTCTTTTGTTTGGCTATTCGTACACACGGACCGGATTGTAATAGAACGACCACTTTGCACGTCCGTTTCTGTCGAGTGTTCGACGCGGAATGATTTTTTTTTTCCTCTTGTTGTTCTATATTTTTTGGTCCGATGTATAAAAACCTAGAATATCTGCTTACAGGTTGACAACTTTTTCAATAATTTCCTCGTCCTTCAGGATTCCGGAATCTGCATTTTCTTCATTGCATTTAAATATGACCGCTTGAACTAATTTTTTTTACACATAAGGGTGGCCTAAAGTTGCCTTTGCACACTGGTTTAAAACGTGAAAAACGTGATCGTCAACCTTTTGACCGTGAAAATGCTTTTGAAATGCTAGAGTGTATGCGACAAAGTTTCTGTTTATCTTGAAGGGAAACTTTTAATGCATTTTTTTTTAATGGGGATTTGTTAGTAGCTAAAGTATTTATGATAAATATTAGTAAATAATGAGTTTGTGTGTCCAATCACAAATGGTGACTTCTCAACACTGTTAGAAATTTGTAATTTTAATTGTTAGGATTTGTTTGCTTTCGCAATTAGGACTCATCATTCGTAGGGATTTAAACTTGTAAGAAAAGGGGAAGTAAACTTACAACTAACTTAATTGCTAACTTATTGGCTATAAAGAGAGCTTATCGTAGCAATTGAGGATTGCAACGATTTTTGTCGAAAATTGTTAATAATTTTATTTGACATAGCTTCTAATGGTTCAACACCAGTAAGTCTATGTAATTCGAGTGTACCAAACCATGGAGGACGCTTCAAAATCATTTTCAGAATTTTATTCTGAATCCTTTGGAGCGTTTTCTTCCTTGTTGAACAGCAACTTGACCAGATCGGTACAAAATAAAGCATTGCTGGTCTAAAAATTTGTTTGTAAATCAAAAGTTTGTTCTTTAAACAAAGTTTAGAATTCCTGTTAATGAGAGGATATAAACATCTCGTATATTTGATGAACTTGGCTTGTATACTCTCAATGTGCTCTTTTTTTAGTTTTTAAATAGTTTATTTGACACGGCACGATACAATTTATGTTTAACTGAGCCAAGTACATTTTTTTTAAATTCTCAACTAGCAGGGAAAAGAGGGAGGCCTTTTCTTTATTCTCGCGGCCGACTACGAGCTAGTGGGGATTTAAGGTGAGAGGAGGGGAGTTACAATTTTGATTTTAACTATATTGAGTTATACGATTTATTTATTTGTACATGGCTAAGCAGTGATGTTCTATTTGAGCAGTTTGGACTGAGGTGTCTGCGTGAACATAAAGATGCCGAGTCTTCGTTCGAGTGTCTCCAGCTTAGTGTATCATCTTCTTTCAGCGTGTAGCGGGAATGGTAATCTAACAAATAGATAGAAGAGTTTCATATTTTAATACCAGCGTGTTTTATGAACACGTATAGCTGTGTCATGTACTGGAGATCACCGCTTCCCAGAATGTCTCTAACGGGTACGTTCGGTTGTTTTCCTCGGGCCCGAAGGGAATCTATAAGCTCAGACCTTACACCACAGTATTCGGTACACGACCAAACAACATGCTCGATGTCATGGTAGCCATCGCCACAAACGCAGTGATTACTGTCTACAAGCCCTATACGAAAGAGATGCGCGTTTAACGTATAGTGATTGGACATAAGTCTGGACATCACGAGAATGAAGTCCCGGCCTACATCCAACCCCTTGAACCATGCTTTCGTCGATACCTTAGGAAAAATGGAATGTAGCCACCGTCCCAGTTCATCTGAGTTCCATGATGATTGCCAACTGTTGAGTGTTCTCTGACGCAAAATGCTATAAAATTCATCATAAGCAATTGGTCTTTCATAAATATCGCCGTCAATAGCACCCACCTTAGCTAAAGAGTCAGCCTTTTCGTTACCCGGAATCGAGCAATGAGAAGGGACCCACGCTAAGGTAACCCGGTAATTTTTATCTGTTAAAGCACTTAAAAACCGCCGTATTTTCCCCAGGAAATACGGGGTGTGCTTCACAGGCTTCATTGATCGCAGAGCCTCAATGGCACTGAGACTATCTGTGAAGATGAAGTAGTGGTCTATGGGTAGGGTTTCGATGATTCCAAGAGAGTACTGAATAGCAGCAAGTTCTGCGACGTACACGGAAGCAGGAGCATCGAGTTTGTAGGAGGCGGTAAAATTTTCGTGGAAAACACCGAAGCCAGTGGACTCATCTAGATTAGATCCGTCAGTGTAAAACCTTTTATCATAACTAACATGTTTAAACTTATTGGAAAAAATCTTAGGGATCTCTTGGGGTCGCAATTGATCCGGGATACCAGAAATGTCTTGTTTCATGGTGGTGTCGAAAAATATAGCATTATTAGAAGTAGCTAAAAGTGCGACATTGGAGGAATCGTATGAAGAAGGATTAATATCTTGAGCCATATAGTCAAAATATAAAGTCATAAATCTGGATTGAGATTGAAGGTCGACCAATTCTCGAAATTTTCAATTACTAATGGGTTCATAACTGTGCATCGAATTAGCAACCGGTAAGAGAGATTCCAAAAACGATGTTTCAACGGAAGAATACCCGCTAACACTTCAAGACTCATCGTATGGGTCGACTGCATGCAACCCAAGGCAATACGCAAACAACGATATTGTATTCTCTCTAATTTTATAATGTGCGTGTTCGCGGCGGAGCAAAAGCAGAAACAGCCGTACTCAAGAACTGACAATATCGTTGTTTGGTATAACCTTAGAAGGTCTCCTGGGTGGGCTCCCCACCAAGTTCCGGTAATCGTACGAAGAAAATTAATCCTCTGTTGGCATTTTTGTGTCAGTTACCTAATATGACAAGCCCAGGTGCATTTGGAGTCGAACCAGACCCCGAGATATTTAGCGACTAAAACCTGAGAGATCGTTTTACCCGTTAGTAGGAGCTGCAGCTGAGCTGGGTTATGCTTCCTAGAAAAAACGACCAACTCAGTTTTCTCCGGAGAGAATTCGATACCCAGCTTAAGAGCCCATTCAGACAAATTGTCTAAGGTATCTTGCAATGGTCCTTGCAGATCGCTAGCCTTGCCACCAGTAATGGATACAACGCTATCGTCTGCAAGTTGCCTTAGCGTGCATGAATTTGCAAGACATTCATCGATGTCATTGACGTAAAAATTATATAAGAGAGGACTTAAACATGAGCCCTGGGGGAGGCCCATGTAACTAATTCGGGAAGTTGTCGAATCGCCATGTGAGAAATACATATGCTTTTCTGACAACAAATTGAGCAAAAATTTATTCAAATTTGGTGAAAGTCCCTGCGAATGAAGTTTCGCGCTTAAAACTTCTACAGAGACAGAGTCAAAAGCCCCCTTAATATCCATGAACGCAGAAGCCATTTGCTCTTTTCGAGCAAAGGCTAGTTGAATTTCAGTAGAAAGCAACGCTAGGCAATCGTTCGTCCCTTTGCCCCGGCGAAAGCCAAATTGAGTATCTGAAAGTAACCCGTTTGTTTCGACCCATTTGTCTAACCATTTTCTCCATTAATTTCCGGAGGCAAGAGAGCATCGCAATCGGCCTATATGAATTGTGATCAGAGGCAGGTTTCCCGGGTTTCCGAATAGCAATGACTTTTACCTCCCTCCAGTCATGCGGAACAATATTTAGCTCAAGAAACTTGTTGAACAAATTCAACAAGCGTCTTTTTGCAGAGTCGGGTAGATTCTTCAACAGGTTGAATTTTATTCTATCTAACCCTGGAGCCTTATTGTTGCACGACAGGAGAGCCATTGAAAACTCCAACATCGAAAATGGAGGCTCTTCCGTAGTTACTATAAACGCGTCGCGAAAGGTTTTCTGTTCCGGTACAGAATCCGGACAGACCTTTTTGGCAAAATCGAGTATCCAGCGATCTGAATACTCCTCACTCTCATTCGAAACGTCACGGTTCCGCATGCGCCTGGCGGTATCCCAAAGAGTGCTCATCGCTGTTTCCCTCGACAACGCGTTTACGAACCGCCGCCAGTACCCGCGTTTTTTCGCCTTTACTAAGCTCTTCATCTGCCTGCCCAGTGCCTCGTACTTTCGTAGTAGGTTGACAGTGCCGTACTCCCGGTAGTCCTTATACGCCGCGGACCTTCGCGCGTACAGCTCAGAGCACTCTTTGTCCCACCATTTGTTGGGAGGGCGCTGTCTAATCGTTACCCCGGGTATCGGTTTCGTCTGAGCTTGAGTCGCGGCGTCGATTATCAAGCCAGCTAAGAACGCGTATTCTTTCTCCGGAGGAAGTTCCTCGTGAGTCTCGATAGATTGCGCTATAATAGACTCATAACACTTCCAATCAATATTTCGTGTAAGGTCGTAGGAAACATTGATTGGGTTCGGGGGAGTTGAACCATTAGCAATTGATATAACGATTGGAAGATGATCACTACCGTGGGGATCGTTGATTACTTTCCACCGGCAATCTAACGCTAGTGATGTCGAGCAAAGGGATAGGTCAAGCACGCTTTCACGTGCTGGAGGATTAGGTACACGTGTCGCTTCCCCAGTATTCAAAACTGTCATATTGAAGTCGTCGATCAAGTTACAGATTAAAGAAGATCGGTTGTCGTCGTACAGCGACCCCCATAGCGAACAGTGAGAATTAAAATCTCCCAATATCAAAAAAGGCGCGGGAAGCAACTCTGCTATATCAGTGAGATGCTTCTGTTCAATCCGCGCGGATGGAGGCATATATAACGAAACAAGGCATAGGTCTTTTCCATTCATATTCGTTTGAATGGCAACGACTTCAATATTCGAGTTCGAGGGAAGGTCGATTCGGAAGAAGGAATAGCACTTTTTAATCCCTAAAAGTACCCCTCCACCGTGTGAGTCTCGATCTCGACGAATAATGTTAAAATCGTGGAAATTGAGTTGATCGTTTGAATTGAGAAAGGTTTCACAGAGCGCAAATGCGTCACAATTGTATGTATTTATTAAATGAGAAAATAGATCGAATTTGGGGATGATACTTCTGCAATTCCACTGTAATACAGTGATAAAATTCCTAACCTCTTTCGCCGTATTAGTCATCGAAAGATATGATAGCTGAAATGAGGGGCCAAGTTGCTGCTAGTTGCATCAAAAAGGTTTTCACTATAGGAAGAAGGGCAAGAAGAATATTTTGTAGGGGATCTGGTATGTTGAATGTTTTAAATATCCAGTCCACAATATCAGAAAATTTTATGAACCCTGTTTCTTTTTTATCTTCTGATCGAGAAATGGGTGCACGAGGGGTTTTTGGTGCCCCAGGAAGCGGTGGGTACTCCTGGTTTGATTTAAAATTAAAACCGGGAGGTACTTGCTTCGGTTTTTCTTCACCGCTTCCTTTTTGTGTTGGCTTATTGGTCATTCCGCTAGGGGTTATCTTGCGACCTTTGCGAGAAAGATTAGGAGAGTTGATCATTCTCCTCTTCCTAGATCCTTCTGGCATGGCATAAGAACACCCTTCGACGGGATCGTCAGATGTACCCTCATCGGTTGGCAAAAAGGAAAAGATGTTTCCTGTCGAGGGTGGCTCAGCATTATTCAGCATTTCTGCGAAAGAGCGCTTTGATCGTTCCTTGAGGGAACGCTTTATTTTTTCCTCGCGCTGTTTGTACGCGGGACACGCCGAAAGGTCATGCCGAGTTCCCTCGCAGTAAAGACACTTTTCAGTATCCTCACTGTAAGCGGTCTCAGCATGATTGCCTCCGCACTTGCTGCAGCGTGCCTTGTTGCAGCAGTAGGTGGCTGTATGACCTAACTGCTTGCAGTTCTGGCAATGCATGACCCGCGGTACGAACAGGCGTACAGGCAGACGAACCCTGTCCAAAGAGATGTAGTTCGGCAGTGCGGATCCGGCGAATGTTACACGGAAGGAATCCGAAGGGAAGAATTTCTTCTTCCCTTCTTCGATGGATACTGAATGCAATTGCTTGACATCCAGTATCTTTACATCTTGAATCAGGGGGTTCTTGAAACAGCCAACCCCGTGACGCAAAATGTCATCGACCGTGAGGCTTGCTTCGGTAACCACACCGTCGATCTCCACGTCCTTGGCAGGGATGTACACGCGGTACTCTCTCGTGAAGAGCTTGTAGCTAGCAATTGCGTTTGCTTGCTTCAAGCTACTCACAACAACTCGCAGTTTGTTCGGTCTAACCTTTGTAATTTCGGTTACGTCCGAAAACTGTTTTGCCAGGTCCTTGCCGATTTGAATTATATTTAGAGGCTTCTTTATGGGCCTGAAGTAAACTACGAACGGACCTTTCGAAGCATCTGGGTAAGCTTTCACCTGTGTTGCCGGTACCCTTGGTACGAGGCTAGGTAGCGGGGAAGGTAGAGGGGAATTGATAGGGGAGATCTCAATCTCTTCCCCAGTTGTTTCCACATCCAGGAATAGTTGCACCTGCATGTCGTCCATTTTGCGGGAGCGTTACGCTCTACCGCACACAAACGATAAATATTCGAATGTGGGGGGGGGTCAAGTAGTTGCTATTAAATTTTAAAAACAATTTTTCAATTTACTATGGATCAAAATAAAAAAAAAGGCAGTATTACTAATACTAATAACAATAGTAATAATAATAATAATAATAATAATAATAATAATAATAATAATAATAATAATAATAATAATAATAATAATAATAATAATAATAATAATAATAATAATAATAGTAATAATAATTATAATAATAACAATAATAATAATACTATTAATAATAATGATAAAAATTCTAAAGTGAATACTTCACCGAACGTCTAAGTCACGACCTCACGGCTGATAGTAGGATTAATCAAGCGTCTCCGCAGAACAAACAATGACGATCCAGCTTCGTGTTGTGACACAGTGGCCGTATCCTACACGCGACCTTGTAGATGCCACTTGTAGTTGACTTCCACTCGCTCGATCGTATGGTGGTCCGTGCTGCTAGCGGGGTAACAGCGGTGCGGGAGAATTATTCTTGCTGATATATCAGCTGCGTATCGGATCACTGGCGGGGTAGCCTGCCCCTACCAGTGTGCAGAAGATGTTTCTGCCGATAAACTACCGGCTATTGTTATCGCGCAGCACAAGAACTAATCGACAAAAAAAAACACCCGTACGATAACTCGTGTATTGTTATTTTGCAAACTCTAACGGAGATGAACAATTTGCGTCTAATCGAGACGAAAGCAAAACAACGAATGAATGTGCTCTTTGAAAATAAGTTTTTTAACATAATTTAGTCCCAAGTACTTAATCTTGTCGAACCAACTTAAAATAACCCCATTCATCTTGACAACGTGATTATTGTTTGGCTTGAGGAAAGAAGCCCTAGGCTTATGCGGAAAAATTATCATTTGAGTTTTAGAAGCATTGGGAGAGATTTTCCACTTTTGCAAGTAGGAAGAAAAAATATCTAAACTTTTCTGCAATCGACTGCATATGACACGAAGACTTTTTCCTTTTACGGAAATGCTTGTGTCATCGCAGAACAATGACTTTGTGCATCCTGGAGGCAAATCAGGAAGATCTGAAGTGAATATGTTGTACAGGACTGGACCCAAGACTGAACCTTGAGGTACACCTGCTCTGACAGGAAATCTATCAGATTTTGAATTCTGATAGACAACCTGCAGAGTTCGATCAGTAAGATAATTTTTTAAAATTTTGATTAGGAAAATTGGAAAATTAAAAGTTTGCAATTTCGCAATCAAACCTTTGTGCCAAAGACTGTCGAATGCTTTTTCTATGTCTAAAAGAGCAGCTCCAGTGGAATAACCTTCAGATTTGTTAGCTCGTATCATATTAGTAACTCTGAGCAATTGATGAGTTGTGGAATGCCCATGGCGAAATCCAAACTGTTCATTTGCAAAAATTTAATTTTTGTTGATGTGTGACATCATTCTGTTAAGAATAATTCTCTCAAACAGTTTACTTATTGAAGAAAGCAAACTGATTGGTCGATAACTTGAAACTTCAGCTAGGTTCTTATCCGGTTTTAAAATTGGAGTAATTTTTGCATTTTTCCATAATTTGGGAAAATATGCAATTTTGAAGCAGCAATTGAAAATTTTCACTAAAAATTCCATTGTGCTCTCAGGGAGATGTTTGATTAGTATATTAAAGATTCCATCGTCACCAGGTGCTTTCATATTTTTGAAATTTTTAATAATTGATTTAATCTCATTCAAGTTAGTTTCAATTATTTCTGCAGGTAAAAAATTCTGGGAAGAAATTAAATCAAATTTACGTGTGACTTCATTTTCAATTGGACTCACAAAATTCAAATTTGAGTTATGAACACTCTCAAACTGCTGAGCAAGCCTTTGAGCCTTTTGTTCATTGGATACAAGAAAACGTTCACCATCTTTTAAAACTGGAATAGGCTTTGAAGGTTTCTCAAGAATCTTCGACAGCTTCCAAAAAGGTTTTGAATATGGTTTCAATTTTTCAACTTTAGTCTCAAAATTTTGATTTCTCAGAAGAGTAAATCTATGTTTAATCTCTTTCTGTAAATCTTTATAAATAGTTTTAAAAACAGGGTCACGAGAACGTTGATATTGACGTCTGCGGACATTTTTCAAACGAATTAGAAGTTGAAGATTTTCGTCAATTATTGGTGAATCAAATTTCACTTGAGCCTTTGGAACAGAATAATTCCTGGCATCAACAATTGCACATTTTAATGCTTCCAAAGCGGAATCAATATTCACTTCGTTTTGCAAATCAAGCTCATTATTGAAATTTCTCTCAATATGAGTTTTGTATCTTTCTCAATTAGCCTTGTTATAAATAAAAACAGAGCTCATAGGGTTTAAAACTGATTCATTTGATAAAGAAAAAGTTATTGGAAGATGGTCAGAATCAAAGTCAGCATGTGTGATCAAATCACTACATACATGACTTTGATCTGTTAGCACCAAGTCAATTGTTGAAGGGTTTCTTACAAAAGAAAAGCATGTAGGACTATTCGGAGACAAAATAGAATAGTATCCTGAAGAACAATCATTGAATAAAATTTTGCCATTGGAATTACTTTGAGAATTATTCCATGAACGATGTTTAGCGTTAAAATCGCCGATTATAAAAAAATTCGAACGATTTCTGGTGAGTTTTTGTAAATCACCTTTAAAATAATTTTTTTGCTCGCGTGTGCATTGAAATGGTGAATTTGCTGCGGCAATAAATAAAATCCCAAGTTCAGTTAGAACTTCAATTCCCAAAGTTTCAATAACTTTCGTCTCAAGATGGGGAAGAGCACGATGTTTGATTCGGCGATGAATTACAATTGCAACTCCACCGCCGGAACCCTGAATCCTATCATATCTATGAACCACGTAATTGGGATCATATTTTAATTTTATGTTAGGTTTCAAAAATTTTTCAGTAATAATTGCAATATGCACATTATTTACTATTAAAAATTAAAAAGCTCATTCTCATTGGCCTTCAATGAGCGAGCATTCCAATTTAATATTTTAAATGGTTTATTCAAAATCATTGCTAAATTTTAAATAAGAAACAATTTTAATAGTAAAATTTGTGCCTATTTGAATGGCTTCAAACATTGATTTTGCCTGCAACATGGCGTTCATAAAATCGAACATTGCCTGTTGCAAAAAAGAAAGTTTACCTGCCGTAATAGGCCCCAGGCAGTTGACATTAGAAAAAATATTTTCGGCAGCAATATTAGCTGGAGTAATAGGTGTACAATTATTTTCTAGCGTGTTTTGCTTACCCATATTAACGGTCATTTTCGAACTACCAACACTAGGCGTTATAATGTTCGTACTACCTGTAACCTGTGCATAAGTTAAACGGGTATGCAAAGGAGTAGGTAAACTATGCGTCACTGGTACGCTTGGAGAATTTTGTTTTGAAGTTGGTTTTAATTGAGAAATTGAATTTTGTTTACCTTGCCTTGCCTTAACAATTGCTAAACGGACTGGGCATTGATAAAAATTTGACATATGGTTGCCGTTACAATTCGCACAGCGAAAATTTTTACTCTCTTTCACAGGACATGTGTCCTTTTTGTGAGAAGAGTCTCCACAATTAAGACATTTTTGGTCCATGTTACAGAATTTGGAACCATGGCCATAACGTTGGCAAGTACGGCATTGGGTGATATGCTTTTCACCTCCGCCATACTTCCTATAAGTTTCCCACTTTACACGCACATTATACAAAGCATGTGCTTTTTCAAAAAATTTTAAGTTGTTAACCTCATTGCGGTTAAAATGAATTAAATAATTAACAAGGGAAATTCCAGTTCTCTGACTGTTTTTGCCTCGTGATTTTTGTTTCATTAGAATTACTTGGGTAGGGGCTATGCCAAGTAATTCTGTTAAAGTAAGTTTGATCTCATCAACGGTTTGATCGTTGGTGAGACCTTTCAAGACAACCTTGAACGGCTTGGCGTGCTTGGTGTCATATGTAAAAAATTTGTACATCTTGTCAGTTAAATACTGAACAAGACGATCACGACCCTTTACTGAGTCGGCTAATAAGCGGCATTCACCTCTACGGCCAATTTGATAGGTAACTTTAACGTCAGAAACAAACGTTGAAAGTTCCTTTTTGAATATATTAAATTCAGAAGAAAATTAAACACCGTGTAATTATAGAAACACTACACTGTATTGGCTACTCCTATATTTTAACATCTTAACTTCATAATTATTCTAATATCTTAAATTAACAAATGAATTTTTAACGATGACCAATAGACTCGCATCTAGCGTGCGATTTCGACCGTTGATGGCAAGCGACTCATCTCCGTCCGATCGCACTCGCTCTTATCCAGCATCGATTTGTCCCGGCTGCACGAACAGACATACGGCCCATCGGCGAACGCACTCCTGCTTCGTGCGATGTTTCCTTATCGGTTATCAGTTTGGTTGATATTGGCTGCATACGTTCGAATATAACGATAGAGTGACCAAACACTCTCTGTCGATTCAGCGGCAATAGTGGGGCTGTTTCCCGAGAGCCACCCGGAGTGAAATAAGAACGAACAACGAAAAAAAACTACACGTACGCGAATGTGAGAATTCTCCTAGAAAAGATTCCCCTGCTGCTCTGATTGGCGTTGTTGGCGTCGATCGATGATAAGCTTTGGCGTCACTCGATGATAGCGATGCCGTCGATCGGTGTGAAGCGATGGCGTTCTGTTGAACTGTCTCGACGGCGTCGTTTGTCGGCTGATCGCAAGTGCCGATGTTTAACCAAAGCAGCCCTTTTCAATCACGTCGTGGGTCAGCAACGTGAGGGTGGCAGCGTCGCGCCAGTGAGCGGCTAGTAAAGGCGAAAAAAAGCCCAAAAAAAAAAGCCCACAACGGCTGATTTGGGTGCTTTTAGTATTCTTATATGACTACTGTCATTGTGAATTATTTTCTAACATGTTTTGTGTGTTACTTGGGCGGACAGTGTGGCTTTTGCGAGAATTCGGCGGCCTAGTACCTGAGTCTCACCACGTATATGGTATATACGTGGCGAGACTCAGGTATATATATATATATATATATATATATATATATATATATATATATATATATATATATATATATATATATATATATATATATATATATATATATATATATATATATATATATATAATATACAGGCAAACTTCGATATAAGGTACATTTCGATTTTCAAGTTGTACTTTATATCGAATTGTACCTCATATCGAATCATGAAACATTTTCAACAATAGGGCTTCAAATAATTCATTTTGTTGTCATTTGTCTACGTATAGTTTATTTTGGAAATAAAATCCAACTAAAAGTGTGAACCAACTTGTTTCAAGTACAATTTGAAACAGATAGTTTTTTTTTGGCTTTCTAGGAAACTTTTAGCTTCGTGTGATAGTTTGTTTCAAAAACGTATTTCATCCAGGAAAAAAGAAAAAATCGAGTCGTTACGTTATTATCACTAATTTTTTTTCAACATTAATTTACATTCATACAGACTTTTTATTTAAACTGTTTTTTTTCCTCTTTTTTTTCCTCATCTATAGTTTATTTGACACGGCACAAATGCAATTCAATGTTTAACGGCGCCAATTATATCTAGTAGCTTACTTTCTAAAGTATCTTAATAACTAAAAGCAAATTTTTATCCTCGCTGCCGACTACGAGCTGAAACTAAATCTAACTTAAGCTAGAATGTTTTGCATGAAAAGCACTGATTTGTTGTTTGATGGTTTTCCATCGCCATAGGTAAGCAGCATATTGAATATGTTCCGCTGCTGGGCCAAGATATTACGGACTGGCATATTGGGTTGTCTCCCTCGGGGCCTGAGAGTATCGTGCGGGTCTAGTTGCTGTTTCCGGATCCGGGGTCTTAACGTGTTCTTGTCGTTTGGTTGGATGTAGGCGGAAGGGGATAGGACTAAACTGGGGCGTGGATGGATTTCAGGAAAACGTATATAAGGGACATGTGGGATAGGTCACGGCTCGCCAAGACATCACGAACAGGAACAGCCGGCTGCCTACCTTCGGCCTGCAGGGAAGCTACTAATCTAGACCTGGCGTCACGGTGTACAGGGCATGACCAAACAACGTGCTCTATGTCGTGATAACCTTCACCACAGGCACAGATACCACTCTCCCCGAGCCCAACACGACGGAGATGCGCGTCAAATCTAAAGTGATTGGACATAAGCCGGGACATCACGCAAATGAAATCCCGACCTACATCCAACCCCTTGAACCACGGGTTCGTCGATACCTTGGGGATTATGGAATGTAACCACCTTCCCAGTTCCCTAATAATCTGAGTAGATTTTTCGGATAAAGCACTCAGATGTTCCCGTATTTTCCCCAGGAAATACGGAGAGTGCTTAACATCTTTCATCGATCGGAGAGCCTCAATGGAACTGAGACTGTCCGTAAAGAAGAAATAATGGTCCGTGGGCATTTTTTCGATAATCCCTAGGGTGTACTGAATTGCAGCTAATTCTGCGACGTAAACAGAAGCAGGATTATCGAGCTTATGGGAGACGGTTAAATTGTTATTGAAGATACCGAAGCCAGTGGACCCATCAAGAAGTGATCCGTCAGTGTAGTACATATTGCCGCAGTTGATGTTTCGATATTTATTGGAAAAAATTTTGGGGATCTGCTGCACGCGTAAATGATCCGGGATTCCACGAGTTTCTTCTATCATGGATGTATCGAAAAACACAGTAGAATCAGAAGTATTTGATAAGTCGACACGATTTGGAATATTCGAAGAAGGGTTAATATTTTGGGACATGTGATTGAAATACAATGTCATAAAACGGGTTTGAGAATTAAGTTCGATTAACCTTTCAAAATTTTCAATCACGGGACGGTTCAAGACCTCACATTTGATTAGAATACGAGAAGACAGGCTCCAGAAGCGGGTTTTCAATGGTAGTACTCCAGCTAAGACCTCCAAACTCATCGTATGGGTCGACTGCATGCAACCTAAGGCGATACGCAAACAACGATATTGTATTCGCTCCAGTTTGATCAAATGTGTGTTTGCTGCGGAGCGGAAGCAGAAACACCCGTATTCAATAACAGACAATATCGTTGTTTGGTAAAGCCTTATAAGGTCTCCTGGGTGGGCTCCCCACCATTGTCCGGTTATTGTACGAAGAAAATTCACTCTTTGTTGACATTTTTTCATCAGATACCTCACGTGACAACCCCAGGTGCCTTTAGAGTCGAACCAGACACCAAGATATTTGTGTACCAAAACCTGAGAAATCGTTTTACCCATTAATTGTGTTTGAAGCTGAGCAGGTTCATGCTTCCTAGAAAAAACTACTATCTCAGTCTTCTCCGGAGAGAATTCGATACCTAGCTGTAAAGCCCAAGCAGACAAATTGTCCAAGGTATCTTGCAATGGTCCTTGCAAATCGGCAGCTTTGGCTCCTGTAACAGAGATTACACTGTCGTCTGCAAGTTGTCTTATCGTGCATGAGTTTGCCAGACATTCGTCGATGTCATTTACATAAAAGTTGTAAAGAAGGGGGCTTAAACATGAGCCCTGGGGAAGACTCATGTAGCTAATGCGAAAAGTTGCCAAATCGCCGTGCGTAAAATGCATGTGCTTTTCGGACAACAAATTGTGCAAAAAATTGTTCAAAATTGGAGAAAATCCTTGTCGGTGAAGTTTACCCGAAAGAATGTCAATAGAAACGGAATCAAAAGCCCCCTTAATGTCCAAGAACGCAGACGCCCCATTCATCTTGACAACGTGATTATTGTTTGGCTTGAGGAAAGAAGCCCTAGGCTTATGCGGAAAAATTATCATTTGAGTTTTAGAAGCATTGGGAGAGATTTTCCACTTTTGCAAGTAGGAAGAAAAAATATCTAAACTTTTCTGCAATCGACTGCATATGACACGAAGACTTTTTCCTTTTACGGAAATGCTTGTGTCATCGCAGAACAATGACTTTGTGCATCCTGGAGGCAAATCAGGAAGATCTGAAGTGAATATGTTGTACAGGACTGGACCCAAGACTGAACCTTGAGGTACACCTGCTCTGACAGGAAATCTATCAGATTTTGAATTCTGATAGACAACCTGCAGAGTTCGATCAGTAAGATAATTTTTTAAAATTTTGATTAGGAAAATTGGAAAATTAAAAGTTTGCAATTTCGCAATCAAACCTTTATGCCAAAGACTGTCGAATGCTTTTTCTATGTCTAAAAGAGCAGCTCCAGTGGAATAACCTTCAGATTTGTTAGCTCGTATCATATTAGTAACTCTGAGCAATTGATGAGTTGTGGAATGCCCATGGCGAAATCCAAACTGTTCATTTGCAAAAATTTAATTTTTGTTGATGTGTGACATCATTCTGTTAAGAATAATTCTCTCAAACAGTTTACTTATTGAAGAAAGCAAACTGATTGGTCGATAACTTGAAACTTCAGCTAGGTTCTTATCCGGTTTTAAAATTGGAGTAATTTTTGCATTTTTCCATAATTTGGGAAAATATGCAATTTTGAAGCAGCAATTGAAAATTTTCACTAAAAATTCCATTGTGCTCTCAGGGAGATGTTTGATTAGTACATTAAAGATTCCATCGTCACCAGGTGCTTTCATATTTTTGAAATTTTTAATAATTGATTTAATCTCATTCAAGTTAGTTTCAATTATTTCTGCAGGTAAAAAATTCTGGGAAGAAATTAAATCAAATTTACGTGTGACTTCATTTTCAATTGGACTCACAAAATTCAAATTTGAGTTATGAACACTCTCAAACTGCTGAGCAAGCCTTTGAGCCTTTTGTTCATTGGATACAAGAAAACGTTCACCATCTTTTAAAACTGGAATAGGCTTTGAAGGTTTCTCAAGAATCTTCGACAGCTTCCAAAAAGGTTTTGAATATGGTTTCAATTTTTCAACTTTAGTCTCAAAATTTTGATTTCTCAGAAGAGTAAATCTATGTTTAATCTCTTTCTGTAAATCTTTATAAATAGTTTTAAAAACAGGGTCACGAGAACGTTGATATTGACGTCTGCGGACATTTTTCAAACGAATTAGAAGTTGAAGATTTTCGTCAATTATTGGTGAATCAAATTTCACTTGAGCCTTTGGAACAGAATAATTCCTGGCATCAACAATTGCACATTTTAATGCTTCCAAAGCGGAATCAATATTCACTTCGTTTTGCAAATCAAGCTCATTATTGAAATTTCTCTCAATATGAGTTTTGTATCTTTCTCAATTAGCCTTGTTATAAATAAAAACAGAGCTCATAGGGTTTAAAACTGATTCATTTGATAAAGAAAAAGTTATTGGAAGATGGTCAGAATCAAAGTCAGCATGTGTGATCAAATCACTACATACATGACTTTGATCTGTTAGCACCAAGTCAATTGTTGAAGGGTTTCTTACAAAAGAAAAGCATGTAGGACTATTCGGAGACAAAATAGAATAGTATCCTGAAGAACAATCATTGAATAAAATTTTGCCATTGGAATTACTTTGAGAATTATTCCATGAACGATGTTTAGCGTTAAAATCGCCGATTATAAAAAAATTCGAACGATTTCTGGTGAGTTTTTGTAAATCACCTTTAAAATAATTTTTTTGCTCGCGTGTGCATTGAAATGGTGAATTTGCTGCGGCAATAAATAAAATCCCAAGTTCAGTTAGAACTTCAATTCCCAAAGTTTCAATAACTTTCGTCTCAAGATGGGGAAGAGCACGATGTTTGATTCGGCGATGAATTACAATTGCAACTCCACCGCCGGAACCCTGAATCCTATCATATCTATGAACCACGTAATTGGGATCATATTTTAATTTTATGTTAGGTTTCAAAAATTTTTCAGTAATAATTGCAATATGCACATTATTTACTGTTAAAAATTAAAAAGCTCATTCTCATTGGCCTTCAATGAGCGAGCATTCCAATTTAATATTTTAAATGGTTTATTCAAAATCATTGCTAAATTTTAAATAAGAAACAATTTTAATAGTAAAATTTGTGCCTATTTGAATGGCTTCAAACATTGATTTTGCCTGCAACATGGCGTTCATAAAATCGAACATTGCCTGTTGCAAAAAAGAAAGTTTACCTGCCGTAATAGGCCCCAGGCAGTTGACATTAGAAAAAATATTTTCGGCAGCAATATTAGCTGGAGTAATAGGTGTACAATTATTTTCTAGCGTGTTTTGCTTACCCATATTAACGGTCATTTTCGAACTACCAACACTAGGCGTTATAATGTTCGTACTACCTGTAACCTGTGCATAAGTTAAACGGGTATGCAAAGGAGTAGGTAAACTATGCGTCACTGGTACGCTTGGAGAATTTTGTTTTGAAGTTGGTTTTAATTGAGAAATTGAATTTTGTTTACCTTGCCTTGCCTTAACAATTGCTAAACGGACTGGGCATTGATAAAAATTTGACATATGGTTGCCGTTACAATTCGCACAGCGAAAATTTTTACTCTCTTTCACAGGACATGTGTCCTTTTTGTGAGAAGAGTCTCCACAATTAAGACATTTTTGGTCCATGTTACAGAATTTGGAACCATGGCCATAACGTTGGCAAGTACGGCATTGGGTGATATGCTTTTCACCTCCGCCATACTTCCTATAAGTTTCCCACTTTACACGCACATTATACAAAGCATGTGCTTTTTCAAAAAATTTTAAGTTGTTAACCTCATTGCGGTTAAAATGAATTAAATAATTAACAAGGGAAATTCCAGTTCTCTGACTGTTTTTGCCTCGTGATTTTTGTTTCATTAGAATTACTTGGGTAGGGGCTATGCCAAGTAATTCTGTTAAAGTAAGTTTGATCTCATCAACGGTTTGATCGTTGGTGAGACCTTTCAAGACAACCTTGAACGGCTTGGCGTGCTTGGTGTCATATGTAAAAAATTTGTACATCTTGTCAGTTAAATACTGAACAAGACGATCACGACCCTTTACTGAGTCGGCTAATAAGCGGCATTCACCTCTACGGCCAATTTGAGAGGTAACTTTAACGTCAGAAACAAACGTTGAAAGTTCCTTTTTGAATATATTAAATTCAGAAGAAAATTAAACACCGTGTTATTATAGAAACACTACACTGTATTGGCTACTCCTATATTTTAACATCTTAACTTCATAATTATTCTAATATCTTAAATTAACAAATGAATTTTTAACGATGACCAATAGACTCGCATCTAGCGTGCGATTTCGACCGTTGATGGCAAGCGACTCATCTCCGTCCGATCGCACTCGCTCTTATCCAGCATCGATTTGTCCCGGCTGCACGAACAGACATACGGCCCATCGGCGAACGCACTCCTGCTTCGTGCGATGTTTCCTTATCGGTTATCAGTTTGGTTGATATTGGCTGCATACGTTCGGATATAACGATAGAGTGACCAAACACTCTCTGTCGATTCAGCGGCAATAGTGGGGCTGTTTCCCGAGAGCCACCCGGAGTGAAATAAGAACGAACAACGAAAAAAAACTACACGTACGCGAATGTGAGAATTCTCCTAGAAAAGATTCCCCTGCTGCTCTGATTGGCGTTGTTGGGATGATAAGCTTTGGCGTCACTCGATGATAGCGATGCCGTCGATCGGTGTGAAGCGATGGCGTTCTGTTGAACTGTCTCGACGGCGTCGTTTGTCGGCTGATCGCAAGTGCCGATGTTTAACCAAAGCAGCCCTTTTCAATCACGTCGTGGGTCAGCAACGTGAGGGTGGCAGCGTCGCGCCAGTGAGCGGCTAGTAAAGGCGAAAAAAAGCCCAAAAAAAAAGCCCACAACGGCTGATTTGGGTGCTTTTAGTATTCTTATATGACTACTGTCATTGTGAATTATTTTCTAACATGTTTTGTGTGTTACTTGGGCGGACAGTGTGGCTTTTGCGAGAATTCGGCGGCCTAGTACCTGAGTCTCACCACGTATATGGTATATACGTGGCGAGACTCAGGTATATATATATATATATATATATATATATATATATATATATATATATATATATATATATATATATATATATATATATATATATATATATATATATATATATATATATATATATATATATATATATATATATATAGTATACAGGCAAACTTCGATATAAGGTACATTTCGATTTTCAAGTTGTACTTTATATCGAATTGTACCTCATATCGAATCATGAAACATTTTCAACAATAGGGCTTCAAATAATTCATTTTGTTGTCATTTGTCTACGTATAGTTTATTTTGGAAATAAAATCCAACTAAAAGTGTGAACCAACTTGTTTCAAGTACAATTTGAAACAGATAGTTTTTTTTTGGCTTTCTAGGAAACTTTTAGCTTCGTGTGATAGTTTGTTTCAAAAACGTATTTCATCCAGGAAAAAAGAAAAAATCGAGTCGTTACGTTATTATCACTAATTTTTTTTCAACATTAATTTACATTCATACAGACTTTTTATTTAAACTGTTTTTTTTCCTCTTTTTTTTCCTCATCTATAGTTTATTTGACACGGCACAAATGCAATTCAATGTTTAACGGCGCCAATTATATCTAGTAGCTTACTTTCTAAAGTATCTTAATAACTAAAAGCAAATTTTTATCCTCGCTGCCGACTACGAGCTGAAACTAAATCTAACTTAAGCTAGAATGTTTTGCATTAAAAGCACTGATTTGTTGTTTGATGGTTTTCCATCGCCATAGGTAAGCAGCATATTGAATATGTTCCGCTGCTGGGCCAAGATATTACGGACTGGCATATTGGGTTGTCTCCCTCGGGGCCTGAGAGTATCGTGCGGGTCTAGTTGCTGTTTCCGGATCCGGGGTCTTAACGTGTTCTTGTCGTTTGGTTGGATGTAGGCGGAAGGGGATAGGACTAAACTGGGGCGTGGATGGATTTCAGGAAAACGTATATAAGGGACATGTAGGATAGGTCACGGCTCGCCAAGACATCACGAACAGGAACAGCCGGCTGCCTACCTTCGGCCTGCAGGGAAGCTACTAATCTAGACCTGGCGTCACGGTGTACAGGGCATGACCAAACAACGTGCTCTATGTCGTGATAACCTTCACCACAGGCACAGATACCACTCTCCCCGAGCCCAACACGACGGAGATGCGCGTCAAATCTAAAGTGATTGGACATAAGCCGGGACATCACGCAAATGAAATCCCGACCTACATCCAACCCCTTGAACCACGGGTTCGTCGATACCTTGGGGATTATGGAATGTAACCACCTTCCCAGTTCCCTAATAATCTGAGTAGATTTTTCGGATAAAGCACTCAGATGTTCCCGTATTTTCCCCAGGAAATACGGAGAGTGCTTAACATCTTTCATCGATCGGAGAGCCTCAATGGAACTGAGACTGTCCGTAAAGAAGAAATAATGGTCCGTGGGCATTGTTTCGATAATCCCTAGGGTGTACTGAATTGCAGCTAATTCTGCGACGTAAACAGAAGCAGGATTATCGAGCTTATGGGAGACGGTTAAATTGTTATTGAAGATACCGAAGCCAGTGGACCCATCAAGAAGTGATCCGTCAGTGTAGTACATATTGTCGCAGTTGATGTTTCGATATTTATTGGAAAAAATTTTGGGGATCTGCTGCACGCGTAAATGATCCGGGATTCCACGAGTTTCTTCTATCATGGATGTATCGAAAAACACAGTAGAATCAGAAGTATTTGATAAGTCGACACGATTTGGAATATTCGAAGAAGGGTTAATATTTTGGGACATGTGATTGAAATACAATGTCATAAAACGGGTTTGAGAATTAAGTTCGATTAACCTTTCAAAATTTTCAATCACGGGACGGTTCAAGACCTCACATTTGATTAGAATACGAGAAGACAGGCTCCAGAAGCGGGTTTTCAATGGTAGTACTCCAGCTAAGACCTCCAAACTCATCGTATGGGTCGACTGCATGCAACCTAAGGCGATACGCAAACAACGATATTGTATTCGCTCCAGTTTGATCAAATGTGTGTTTGCTGCGGAGCGGAAGCAGAAACACCCGTATTCAATAACAGACAATATCGTTGTTTGGTAAAGCCTTATAAGGTCTCCTGGGTGGGCTCCCCACCATTGTCCGGTTATTGTACGAAGAAAATTCACTCTTTGTTGACATTTTTTCATCAGATACCTCACGTGACAACCCCAGGTGCCTTTAGAGTCGAACCAGACACCAAGATATTTGTGTACCAAAACCTGAGAAATCGTTTTACCCATTAATTGTGTTTGAAGCTGAGCAGGTTCATGCTTCCTAGAAAAAACTACTATCTCAGTCTTCTCCGGAGAGAATTCGATACCTAGCTGTAAAGCCCAAGCAGACAAATTGTCCAAGGTATCTTGCAATGGTCCTTGCAAATCGGCAGCTTTGGCTCCTGTAACAGAGATTACACTGTCGTCTGCAAGTTGTCTTATCGTGCATGAGTTTGCCAGACATTCGTCGATGTCATTTACATAAAAGTTGTAAAGAAGGGGGCTTAAACATGAGCCCTGGGGAAGACCCATGTAGCTAATGCGAAAAGTTGCCAAATCGCCGTGCGTAAAATGCATGTGCTTTTCGGACAACAAATTGTGCAAAAAATTGTTCAAAATTGGAGAAAATCCTTGTCGGTGAAGTTTACCCGAAAGAATGTCAATAGAAACGGAATCAAAAGCCCCCTTAATGTCCAAGAACGCAGACGCCATTTGTTCTTTGCGAGCATACGCCAGCTGAATATCTGTTGAAAGCAACGCAAGACAATCATTCGTCCCTTTGGCACGGCGGAAGCCAAATTGAGTATCTGATAGTAGACCATTTGATTCGACCCAATGGTCTAAACGACGGAGTATCATTTTTTCCATCAATTTCCGGATACAGGATAGCATTGCAATCGGCCTATAAGAGTTGTGATCAGAAGCTGGTTTCCCTGGTTTTTGGATGGCGATCACCTTCACTTGCCTTCAATCCTGCGGTACAATATTTTGCTCCAGGAATTTCTTCTTCCCTTCTTCTATGGATACTGAATGCAATTGCTTGACATCCAGTATCTTTACATCTTGAATCAGGGGGTTCTTGAAACAGCCAACCCCGTGACGCAAAATGTCATCGACCGTGAGGCTTGCTTCGGTAACCACACCGTCGATCTCCACGTCCTTGGCAGGGATGTACACGCGGTACTCTCTCGTGAAGAGCTCGTAGCTAGCAATTGCGTTTGCTTGCTTCAAGCTACTCACAACAACTCGCAGTATGTTCGGTCTAACCTTTGTAATTTCGGTTACGTCCGAAAACTGTTTTGCCAGGTCCTTGCCGATTTGAATTATATTTAGAGGCTTCTTTATGGGCCTGAAGTAAACTACGAACGGACCTTTCGAAGCATCTGGGTAAGCTTTCACTCGTGTTGCCGGTACCCTTGGTACGGGGCTAGGTAGCGGGGAAGATAGAGGGGAATTGATAGGGGAGATCTCAATCTCTTCCCCAGTTGTTTCCACATCCAGGAATAGTTGCACCTGCATGTCGTCCATTTTGCGGGAGCGTTACGCTCTACCGCACACAAACGATAAATATTCGAATGTGGGGGGGGGGGGTCAAGTAGTTGCTATTGAATTTTAAAAACAATTTTTCAAACTACAATGGATCAAAATAAAAACAAAGGCAGTATTACTAATACTAATAACAATAGTAATAATAATAATAATAATAATAATAATAATAATAACAATAATAATAATAATAATAATAATAATAATAATAATAATAATAATAATAATAATAATAATAATAATAATAATAATAATAATAATAATAATAATAATAGTAATAATAATTATAATAATAACAATAATAATAATACTATTAATAATAATGATAAAAATTCTAAAGTGAATACTTCACCGAACGTCTAAGTCACGACCTCACGGCTGATAGTAGGATTAATCGAGCGTCTCCGCAGAACAAACAATGACGATCCAGCTTCGTGTTGTGACACAGTGGCCGTATCCTACACGCGACCTTGTAGATGCCACTTGTAGTTGACTTCCACTCGCTCGATCGTATGGTGGTCCGTGCTGCTAGCGGGGTAACAGCGGTGCGGGAGAATTATTCTTGCTGATATATCAGCTGCGTATCGGATCACTGGCGGGGTAGCCTGCCCCTACCAGTGTGCAGAAGATGTTTCTGCCGATAAACTACCGGCTATTGTTATCGCGCAGCACAAGAACTAATCGACAAAAAAAAAACACCCGTACGATAACTCGTGTATTGTTATTTTGCAAACTCAAACGGAGATGAACAATTTGCGTCTAATCGAGACGAAAGCAAAACAACGAATGAATGTGCTCTTTGAAAAAAAGTTTTTTAACATAATTTAGTCCCAAGTACTTAACCTTGTCGAACCAACTTAAAATAACCCCATTCATCTTGACAACGTGATTATTGTTTGGCTTGAGGAAAGAAGCCCTAGGCTTATGCGGAAAAATTATCATTTGAGTTTTAGAAGCATTGGGAGAGATTTTCCACTTTTGCAAGTAGGAAGAAAAAATATCTAAACTTTTCTGCAATCGACTGCATATGACACGAAGACTTTTTCCTTTTACGGAAATGCTTGTGTCATCGCAGAACAATGACTTTGTGCATCCTGGAGGCAAATCAGGAAGATCTGAAGTGAATATGTTGTACAGGACTGGACCCAAGACTGAACCTTGAGGTACACCTGCTCTGACAGGAAATCTATCAGATTTTGAATTCTGATAGACAACCTGCAGAGTTCGATCAGTAAGATAATTTTTTAAAATTTTGATTAGGAAAATTGGAAAATTAAAAGTTTGCAATTTCGCAATCAAACCTTTGTGCCAAAGACTGTCGAATGCTTTTTCTATGTCTAAAAGAGCAGCTCCAGTGGAATAACCTTCAGATTTGTTAGCTCGTATCATATTAGTAACTCTGAGCAATTGATGAGTTGTGGAATGCCCATGGCGAAATCCAAACTGTTCATTTGCAAAAATTTAATTTTTGTTGATGTGTGACATCATTCTGTTAAGAATAATTCTCTCAAACAGTTTACTTATTGAAGAAAGCAAACTGATTGGTCGATAACTTGAAACTTCAGCTAGGTTCTTATCCGGTTTTAAAATTGGAGTAATTTTTGCATTTTTCCATAATTTGGGAAAATATGCAATTTTGAAGCAGCAATTGAAAATTTTCACTAAAAATTCCATTGTGCTCTCAGGGAGATGTTTGATTAGTATATTAAAGATTCCATCGTCACCAGGTGCTTTCATATTTTTGAAATTTTTAATAATTGATTTAATCTCATTCAAGTTAGTTTCAATTATTTCTGCAGGTAAAAAATTCTGGGAAGAAATTAAATCAAATTTACGTGTGACTTCATTTTCAATTGGACTCACAAAATTCAAATTTGAGTTATGAACACTCTCAAACTGCTGAGCAAGCCTTTGAGCCTTTTGTTCATTGGATACAAGAAAACGTTCACCATCTTTTAAAACTGGAATAGGCTTTGAAGGTTTCTCAAGAATCTTCGACAGCTTCCAAAAAGGTTTTGAATATGGTTTCAATTTTTCAACTTTAGTCTCAAAATTTTGATTTCTCAGAAGAGTAAATCTATGTTTAATCTCTTTCTGTAAATCTTTATAAATAGTTTTAAAAACAGGGTCACGAGAACGTTGATATTGACGTCTGCGGACATTTTTCAAACGAATTAGAAGTTGAAGATTTTCGTCAATTATTGGTGAATCAAATTTCACTTGAGCCTTTGGAACAGAATAATTCCTGGCATCAACAATTGCACATTTTAATGCTTCCAAAGCGGAATCAATATTCACTTCGTTTTGCAAATCAAGCTCATTATTGAAATTTCTCTCAATATGAGTTTTGTATCTTTCTCAATTAGCCTTGTTATAAATAAAAACAGAGCTCATAGGGTTTAAAACTGATTCATTTGATAAAGAAAAAGTTATTGGCAGATGGTCAGAATCAAAGTCAGCATGTGTGATCAAATCACTACATACATGACTTTGATCTGTTAGCACCAAGTCAATTGTTGAAGGGTTTCTTACAAAAGAAAAGCATATAGGACTATTCGGAGACAAAATAGAATAGTATCCTGAAGAACAATCATTGAATAAAATTTTGCCATTGGAATTACTTTGAGAATTATTCCATGAACGATGTTTAGCGTTAAAATCGCCGATTATAAAAAAATTCGAACGATTTCTGGTGAGTTTTTTTAAATCACCTTTAAAATAATTTTTTTGCTCGCGTGTGCATTGAAATAGTGAATTTGCTGCGGCAATAAATAAAATCCCAAGTTCAGTTAGAACTTCAATTCCCAAAGTTTCAATAACTTTCGTCTCAAGATGGGGAAGAGCACGATGTTTGATTCGGCGATGAATTACAATTGCAACTCCACCGCCGGAACCCTGAATCCTATCATATCTATGAACCACGTAATTGGGATCATATTTTAATTTTATGTTAGGTTTCAAAAATTTTTCAGTTATAATTGCAATATGCACATTATTTACTGTTAAAAATTAAAAAGCTCATTCTCATTGGCCTTCAATGAGCGAGCATTCCAATTTAATATTTTAATTGGTTTATTTAAAATCATTGCTAAATTTTAAATAAGAAACAATTTTAATAGTAAAATTTGTGCCTATTTGAATGGCTTCAAACATTGATTTTGCCTGCAACATGGCGTTCATAAAATCGAACATTGCCTGTTGCAAAAAAGAAAGTTTACCTGCCGTAATAGGCCCCAGGCAGTTGACATTAGAAAAAATATTTTCGGCAGCAATATTAGCTGGAGTAATAGGTGTACAATTATTTTCTAGCGTGTTTTGCTTACCCATATTAACGGTCATTTTCGAACTACCAACACTAGGCGTTATAATGTTCGTACTACCTGTAACCTGTGCATAAGTTAAACGGGTATGCAAAGGAGTAGGTAAACTATGCGTCACTGGTACGCTTGGAGAATTTTGTTTTGAAGTTTGTTTTGAATTTTGTTTACCTTGCCTTGCCTTAACAATTGCTAAACGGGCTGGGCATTGATAAAAATTCGACATATGGTTGCCTTTACAATTCGCACAGCGAAAATTTTTACTCTCTTTCACAGGACATGTGTCCTTTTTGTGAGAAGAGCCTCCACAAATGCGGCATTTTTGGTCCATGTTACAAAACTTTGAACCATGGCCATAACGTTGGCAAACACGGCATTGGGTGATATGCTTTTCACCTCCGCCAAACTTTCGATATAATTCCCATTTTACACGCACGTTATATAAAGCATGTGCTTTTTCAAAAAATTTTAAGTTATTAACCTCACTGCGGTTGAAATGAATTAAATAATTTACATGGAAATTCCAGTTCGCTGACTGTTTTCGCCTCGTGATTTTTGTTTCATCAGAATTACTTGGGTAGGGGCTATACCAAGTAATTCTGTCAAAGTAATTTTGATCTCATCAACGGTTTGAACGAGGTGAGACCTTTCAATACGACCTTGAACGGCTTGGCGCTCTTCGTATCATATGTAAAAAATTTATACATCTTTTCAGTTAAATACTGAATAAGACGATTCCAATCTTTCAATGTTTGGACCAGTAAACGGCATTCGCCTCTTCGGCCAATTTGATAAGTAACTTTGGCGTCGGAGAGAAACGTAGAAAGTTCTCTTTTGAAAATATTAAATTCAGAAGCAATAGTTACCACAATAGGTGGAACTTTCTCCTTTTTTACCGAAATTTCACTTTTAATAGTTTTACTTTCGAATATTTCAATTTCGCATGCTTCTTGCTCAGGCAGAATATCATATAAATTTTCACTGCATAAGCTAGTTTCAGAAAGAGATGCCTCTCTTTTCCTCCCCGTGAGAATCTCACTCGTCAATCTCAAATGTCTAATTGGAAACACTTTCGTTTTGTCCCCCCGTGTGTACTTGAAATGAAAATATGTTATACTGTCTGAACAGAGTTGCCGAAGTTGCGAATATTGTTCTGGATGGGCACGAGTTTTGTATTTTCAAACAGGTGCAAATGAGTTTCCATGAACCAATGAGTATGTGTTTTGGATAGCTTGCAATAAAGCGAATGTGTTTGTTTTTTTCTAACGCAGTTTACAGATCATGATGTCATTTAAAGACACATTTCAAGTCTTTGAAATCATCAACGTTTGCATACTCTATGACGGGGAAAATGCTGCTTGACAGCTCTTGTCTTATTCTTCCTCTACTCCGTATGCATACAACGAGCGAACCAATACACGCTCACCGGATGAATTGGAGATTGAAGAAACTTGTAACATGTGCAACATATGCGACAGTGTGTGATTTCTTTTACTTGAGTTGGAAAGAGAGCAGTTTTTGACAGAAAAAAATCTTGCATGTGGTTGAAATAACCATTATTAGATAGTCGTACTCCCGTAACACGTGCCAAATATATGACAGTATGTGTTGTTACTTGACTGGCGAATTTAGAAGCTATTGCTTCTAAAGTAATAAGGAAAAGTTTTGCGTGTATATATATATATATATATGTATATATATATATATATATATATATATATATATATATATATATATATATATATATATATATATATATATATATATATATATATATATATTTATATATATATATATATATATATGTATATATATATATATATATGTATATATATATATATATATATATATATATATATATATATATATATATATATATATATATATATATATATATATGTATATATATATATATATATATATATATATATATATATATTTATATATATATATATATACATATATATATATATATATATATATATATATATATATATATATATATATATATATATATATATATATATATATATATATATATATATATATATATATATATATATATATATATATATATATATATATATATATATATATATATATATATATATATATATATATAT